>NC_091312.1:5841878-5864378 GCF_038502225.1 Cherax quadricarinatus | reverse complement strand
AGTGTGTGTGTTCCTTGTGTTGTGTGACAGCACCACCGTTATTGCACCTCGGCTCACCTCGCTATATTAGTGTGTTCCTTGTGTTGTGTGGTGGGTGACAGCACCACCGTTACTGCACCTCGGCTCACCTCGCTATATTAGTGTGTGTGTTCCTTGTGTTGTGTGGTGGGTGACAGCACCACCGTTACTGCACCTCGGCTCACCTCGCTGTATTAGTGTGTGTGTTCCTTGTGTTGTGTGGTGGGTGACAGCACCACCGTTACTGCACCTCGGCTCACCTCGCTATATTAGTGTGTGTGTTCCTTGTGTTGTGTGGTGGGTGACAGCACCACCGTTACTGCACCTCGGCTCACCTCGCTATATTAGTGTGTGTGTTCCTTGTGTTGTGTGACAGCACCACCGTTACTGCACCTCGGCTCACCTCGCTATATTAGTGTGTGTGTTCCTTGTGTTGTGTGACAGCACCACCGTTACTGCACCTCGGCTCACCTCGCTATATTAGTGTGTGTGTTCCTTGTGTTGTGTGACAGCACCACCGTTACTGCACCTCGGCTCATCTCGCTATATTAGTGTGTTCCTTGTGTTGTGTGGTGGGTGACAGCACCACCGTTACTGCACCTCGGCTCACCTCGCTATATTAGTGTGTGTGTTCCTTGTGTTGTGTGGTGGGTGACAGCACCACCGTTACTGCACCTCGGCTCACCTCGCTATATTAGTGTGTGTGTTCCTTGTGTTGTGTGGTGGGTGACAGCACCACCGTTACTGCACCTCGGCTCACCTCGCTATATTAGTGTGTGTGTGTTCCTTGTGTTGTGTGGTGGGTGACAGCACCACCGTTACTGCACCTCGGCTCACCTCGCTATATTAGTGTGTGTGTTCCTTGTGTTGTGTGGTGGGTGACAGCACCACCGTTACTGCACCTCGGCTCACCTCGCTATATTAGTGTGTGTGTTCCTTGTGTTGTGTGACAGCACCACCGTTACTGCACCTCGGCTCACCTCGCTATATTAGTGTGTGTGTTCCTTGTGTTGTGTGACAGCACCACCGTTATTGCACCTCGGCTCACCTCGCTATATTAGTGTGTTCCTTGTGTTGTGTGGTGGGTGACAGCACCACCGTTACTGCACCTCGGCTCACCTCGCTATATTAGTGTGTGTGTTCCTTGTGTTGTGTGGTGGGTGACAGCACCACCGTTACTGCACCTCGGCTCACCTCGCTATATTAGTGTGTGTGTTCCTTGTGTTGTGTGGTGGGTGACAGCACCACCGTTACTGCACCTCGGCTCACCTCGCTATATTAGTGTGTGTGTTCCTTGTGTTGTGTGACAGCACCACCGTTACTGCACCTCGGCTCACCTCGCTATATTAGTGTGTGTGTTCCTTGTGTTGTGTGACAGCACCACCGTTACTGCACCTCGGCTCACCTCGCTATATTAGTGTGTGTGTTCCTTGTGTTGTGTGGTGGGTGACAGCACCACCGTTACTGCACCTCGGCTCACCTCGCTATATTAGTGTGTGTGTTCCTTGTGTTGTGTGACAGCACCACCGTTACTGCACCTCGGCTCACCTCGCTATATTAGTGTGTGTGTTCCTTGTGTTGTGTGACAGCACCACCGTTACTGCACCTCGGCTCACCTCGCTATATTAGTGTGTGTGTTCCTTGTGTTGTGTGGTGGGTGACAGCACCACCGTTACTGCACCTCGGCTCACCTCGCTATATTAGTGTGTGTGTTCCTTGTGTTGTGTGGTGGGTGACAGCACCACCGTTACTGCACCTCGGCTCACCTCGCTATATTAGTGTGTGTGTTCCTTGTGTTGTGTGGTGGGTGACAGCACCACCGTTACTGCACCTCGGCTCACCTCGCTATATTAGTGTGTGTGTTCCTTGTGTTGTGTGGTGGGTGACAGCACCACCGTTACTGCGCCTCGGCTCATCTCGCTATATTAGTGTGTTCCTTGTGTTGTGTGGTGGGTGACAGCACCACCGTTACTGCACCTCGGCTCACCTCGCTATATTAGTGTGTGTTCCTTGTGTTGTGTGGTGGGTGACAGCACCACCGTTACTGCACCTCGGCTCACCTCGCTATATTAGTGTGTGTGTTCCTTGTGTTGTGTGACAGCACCACCGTTACTGCACCTCGGCTCACCTGGCTATGTTAGTACTCCTTGCACTCAAATGCGTCCAAGTATCTAAGGTTGACACTTCAATTTCAACTGACTCTCTGTCATCCATAAATGCTCTCAACTCATTAAGTATAAATTGTGGCATGCTTGTGTCAGAAGCCAGACACAGGTATGGTAAGATTGTGGACAGTGGAGTTAGAGTGCACACGCTGTGGATTCCATCTCGCATTGGTCTTCAGATGCATGATAGAACTAATAAATTGGCTAAGCAGTATGCATTCATAGAGGGGTAGATTACAATGTTGGCTTGTCAGTTTGCAGTTTGAGAACAATAATACGAAAAGAACTTCAACTGAATTTTATTGACTTAAGACTCAGGGAGACTGACACCAGTCAGTCCATCTATCATCATTCCATCATGCAGGAGGAGCCACATGTCTATGGTACATCCAACAAGATAAGCCGGCTCTTGGATGTCACTACTGCCCGGCTCCGGCTTGGTTACAAGTATCTTTGGCAGGTTAAATCACCACCACCAGATGAAGACCAAACGAAATGTAAACTTTGCCAGATGGACTATTGTCACACCCTGCATCATTATGTACTGGAGTGCGATCAAATTAATGAATTTAGAGACAACTCACTCAGAAATGTTCAAGAAATGTCCGTGTTTTATCCAGAGTGGTATATTACAGACCATTCTGGAAAAATACCCTGACTTTGTTAGCTGTAAATAAAGCATTACCACGTGTGTGTGTTTGTGTGTACGTGCATATATGTGTGTGTGTGTACGTGTATATGTGTGTGTGTGTGTGTTTGCATGTATATTTGTGTATTCGTGTATGTGTGAGTGCTTGTGATCGTGTGTGTGTGTGTGTGTGTGTGTGTATGAATGTGTGTGTTTTGTGTTGTGTGGTGGGTGACAGCACCACCGTTACTGTACCTCGTCATTTTACACTCGTTTCACCTGGCTGTTAGTGTCCCTTGTGTTGCATGCTGTCTGCTGATCCGTATTTTTTCCCCCGGCCACCATGGTTATGCTGAACACCATCCATTTTGTGGTTGAACCATGAATGGGTTTCTGTTATGCTCCACCCATACACATCAGCCACAACTTCAATATTGTCATGCTTGTAAATCACAATATTATGTCAAAGGCGCCAGCGATGTTCTGGACTGAGTCGTCAGTCAGTCTTATGGAAGTCGCACTGTACTGCGGTCAGTTTCTTGTGTTGACTTCGCCTTGAAGAATTTTTTATATTTGCATTTATTTAAATCTTACATACGTGCAGTGCATGTTTACTCATTTGTCTCTTTTGGCCTTTGCTTGTGTTTATCATAATGTCTTATACCATAGCTTATTTCTTGGTTATTTTATTTACTAGAAATGGAGGCAAATTCCATAAGACTATTATTTGATGATGATCAGGACGGCTTGAAACCTCGTCTATAGTTTCCTCTCCAAATTCCGGGCTGTTTGTGAATCAAGCTCCTTACACAGTTTTAAGAGTAGGTATGATAGGACTCAAGAGGCCTGGAAACCAGTAACAGAAGTAGATGAGTGTTAAGAAGCAGGCCTAGACTCGACTCCAACCAGCACACATCAGTCAGGAGAGAAAATGCCCGTTACCTTTAGTTATATGAAACTAATATATAATAATAGGAGAGTATCACCTAAAAAAATAAATGAAGATAAAATATAAAGTATTCAAAGTAACCTCTTCCTCAGAGCTGACAAGTGAATAATGAAGAAAAGTTGAAAAAATGCAAATAATCGCACAGGAGAGTATAAATCGATACAGTAAATGTGTGAAGAAGACTTCTTAAGCACCGTCATCAAAAAGATGGAGTCAGAAAGGATTATTTTGTTTTACAAACAAGTGATAGATTACTGTAGTGAGTGGAAGAGCTATAGTGACTACTTTATAACTAGAAACATTTACAACGGATGTAGCAAAGTAAACACTGAGATGACACCAAGAGCATAGTTGAACTCTTGTACTTATGAAGAGTTTCACTCTCTCTCTCTCTCTCTCTCTCTCTCTCTCTCTCTCTCTCTCTTTCTCTCTCTCTCTCTCTCTCTCTCTCTTTCTCTCTCTCTCTCTTCTCTCTCTCTTTCTCTCTCTTTCTCTCTTTCTCTTTCTCTCTCTTTCTCTTTCTCTCTTTCTCTCTTTCTCTCTTTCTCTCTCTCTCTCTCTCTCTCTCTCTCTCTCTCTCTCTCTCTCTGACACCAAGGGACGCTGTACTACTGGACGAAGAGGTAAAACCAAAATAGGAATGTAGAGATGGCATTTGTTCGCCCACACCCATGTTCTTTTTATCAGCCCGACGGCCCGGGAAACATACTACCTGACACTCACTCCTTCGAGTGCTCAGCCTCCCAGCTACTCCTAGCATGTGCTAGCAAACACTACGTCTTCCTGCAAGTGCTAGCGTGGTTTCAGGAGTAGTTTTACTCAATGTTAATTAACGGACGGAGGATCGAGCGCGCTGAATGACCCACAGGTTCGGTGCTTTATGTTAAATATATTGCGAGTAGTCGTAGTTCCAGGTACTCCTGGTGCTTGTTAGGAGCCAACAAGCACATCTGTGAGTATTGTACATGTTGCTACGTGCCTAGATGTGGACGTGAAGGTGTTAACAACACAACTGTGTGTATGTACAACTTGGGTGTGTATGCAACACAAGTGTGGGAGGGCGGGAGTTGCACTTATCATCAGCATACTGGAAGTGGGCAGGCAGGTGAACAACACAGGTGTATATAAGATCAATTATTACACCTGTCACATTGCAAATTAAAAGCCATTCTCTCTCTCTCTCTCTCTCTCTCTCTCTCTCTCTCTCTCTCTCTCTCTCTCTCTCTCTCTCTCTCTCTCTCTCTCTCTTTCTTTCTCTCTTTCTCTCTCTTTCTCTCTTTCTCTCTTTCTCTCTTTCTCTCTTTCTTTCTTTCTTTCTCTCTTTCTCTCTTTCTCTCTCTCTCTCTCTCTCTCTCTCTCTCTCTCTCTCTCTCTCTCTCTCTCTCTCTCTCTCTCTCTCTCTCTCTCTCTCTATCTATCTATCTATCTACACAGGGTTTGACAAGGTTAGGTTAAGGATCCCTAGCTTTATTGACAAGCTATCTACAGGTTAAGGATTCCTAACTTTATTGACAAGCTAAGAGCTGTTACCTACATCAGCTCATTTGAAAGCATTTTTATTGTTATGAAACATACAAGTAGGGAACAGGATGAAGTTGGAGCCATCAGTGGGCCACTATTATCATTTGATTAACTGACTTTATCTCGTTGACATAATGCTGTACGAATGTGTTTCAGACTGGAGTCATCCTGGGGATAAATGATCTCAGATAAAGTGATGTTCTGGAGAAGGGTACAGCCAGAGTGAAGGTACTGCTTCTGCCCGTCTTGTGGTATAGAAGCTTGCTTCTCACTGTCCTCGAAGTGGAGCTAAACGTGGTATTTTGACAATGTTGGTCTTGTATATAACAGTAAGGCCACCCACATCCCTCCTGTGTTGAAGACTTTGCCGAAATGACAGATCTATCCAGGATGGGTCCAGGCGAGAGATGAGACGTCTTGCTCTGTTCTCTACTCTGTCAAGCAATCGCAGATGAGAGGGGGGGGGACAGACAAACCAAGAAAGTGGAGCATACTCAAGGTGTGAGCGTACTTGTGCAACCCCTACTGTCAAGCAGATGCGAGATACGCCGAAGTGCTGTAAGCTTCCTGGCTGCCTTGTTTGCAAGATTTACAATGTGGTTCTTCATGGTCAGTTTGGAGTCAAATTTCACCCCAATATCAACTTCTTCCCCAGGTACCAACACTCTCCCATTCATACTTACTACTGCTCCGTTATTACCGCCATGGTGCCTAGAGACCATCATTTGTGTTTTCTCAGGTTCAAATGTTACTTGCCATCGGTTTCCCCAAGCTGATATAGCTCTTAGCTGGTGTTTGATGTAGTTTAGAGCAATAAATGTTAGAGTACAGTCGTCTGCATATGCATGGGATTCTGGGATGAACTGAAGGTCATTGAATTAGACATTCCATAACAATGGTCCAAGCACACTTTCTTGTGGAACACTTGCCCCAATAGGATGTCTTGCTGATTCCGTTCCATTGAGAACTACCCTTAGAGATCTACCATGAAGGTAATCACTGAGGAGACGTAGCGTAAAGCCTGCAGTTCGTTCCCAGAGCTTGCAGTTTTGCTAAGAGGCCCTGGTGCCACACCCGGTCGAAAGCACCAGCAATGTCCAGTGCTACCACACAGCTGACTTTGGATTCATCCAGTGACTGGTGCCACTTAGTGGAGAGGTTTAACAACAGATCATCAGCAGAGTAACCTTTCCTGAAGTCATATTGATGGTCACAAAGTAGCGAGTGGTAGTCAGAAAACTCTGCCATTTGTCTTGAGATTATTGTCTCAAGGATCTTGCCAGTGATTGACGGGAGTGACACTGGTCTGTAGTTGCTAATTTCTGCTCTGCTCCCCTTTTTGTGAACAGGGACTACATTTGCCTCTTTCCACAGAGAAGGTCATTTACACTATACTAGGCAGTGCTGAAAGATTCGAGTTAGAGGTGCTGCTAGCTGGTCTGCACATCTCAGCAATCTCTCTATCTCTCTCTCTCTCTCTCTCTCTCTCTCTTGCCCCCCTCCCTCCCTCTCCCTCCCTCCCTCCCTCCCTCCCTCCCTCCCTCCCTCCCTCCCCTCTCCCCTCCCTCCCTCTCTTAACTTCAGCTCCTCACTAATCTGTCAAGGTAGAAATATTTTCCTGGGAGATTTCATTGTAATGTTCAGCTTAAGTGAGAACACCATGTTTGCACGAGTCAACTTTAAGCTCAGTGCTTTACCAGTATCGTGCTCTACCAGTGCAGTGCTCTACCAGTACAGTGCTCTACCAGCACGGTGCTCTACCAGGACCTCATATTTCAACTTAAATTCGTTGCTGAACTCTGACCCAGATTACCCTTCTTGTAGGGTGCCTTAATACAGTGAAGGGTTCTTCCTTCAAGGCATTAAAGCTAGCCTCCTCTTTGGATGAAACCTAGTTACCTTCTATTCCATAAGCTCTATGTGACCTATACTGGTTTAGCGTTTCATCAGTAATAATAATAATAATAATAATAATAATAATAATAATAATAATAATAATACCCCTTTAAGGATTTCAGTAAGTCTTGGTTGCTTATAATTGGGCGCAGAAATGAGAGTAGTGTGTATTAGTACGTGATTTCTTCCATTGTATTGTGAAACTCTGACCTTTGCTAGAGTGAAGGATCTGAGGTGTGTACTCGCCGACTTGTGTTTGTTGGGGTCGAATCTTGGCTCCAGACTTGCGGGCTTCTAAGCTTAGTTTTCCGGTATTACTTTTGTGGTCTTTTAAACCTTGTCTTTGAACTGTGTATGGAATTTGCCTCCTCCACTTTTAGATCACAAAAAAAAAAAAAGCAATGGAAAAGTAGTGTTCCTAACACTGCCCTTGAGGTGCCCCAGTCAGTGTTTACACTTCCTCCTCGTGCCATCACTCTTTCTACTGTCTTTCAAGTGCTTATTGATCTACCGCAGGAATTTTCCTTTTACACCCTACTTGGTTTTCGAGCTTGTGGTTCAGTTTTTGGTGGGGAACCGTTTCAGATGCATGCAGCCCCGGAAGGTGCAATCCCCCCCCCCCCCGGTTTCTCTATCTTTGTCTTTCTGGCTTTTCTCGGTAACTGTATAACACAGGATCTTCCGTCTCTGAAATATTCTTGATTTTCGCTGGTGAAACTATTCTTCAGGTGCTCAAGTGCCTTTTTATATATATAATATATATATATATATATATATATATATATATATATATATATATATATATATATATATAAGTGGTAATAAGTAAAACAGGTCCATTGTCAGTAAAGGAAAAAGTTCATGCCCCGAGGTACGTTCTTAGAACCCAGACTATTCCTTATCCTCATATCAGACATAGATAAAAACGCTAGCCACAGCTTCATATCCTGTACAGATGATGCGAAAATAATCAGTAGTAGTAGAAAACAAGGGAAAATAGGAAAGATATACCAAAGTCGTTTAGTGTGCAGTATAAAAATAAGTATCTGAGTATCTTGCAGTGAAGGAAATGTTTTGTACAAGGTGGCCAAAAATTAACCGTAATTTTGGGGGAAATTCAAAAGCTAGTTTGACAAGCTTTTTCTTTTTATCGAATAAATAAAAGATAGCGAGCAAACTGTGTGAAATGTACAAAATAAAGTATACGTGGAGCAATAACAATAATGGGAAAATTGACATGAGAGATAAAGGAAAAATCAAACATAATTAAAACAGTAATGAAGGAAAATGAAAATGATTGAAGCAATAATAAAGGATAAATTCATCATGAAGCAATAGTGAAGGAATAATGTACGTAACTGAAGCAGTAATTGGCAGACTCGTCCAGATATGTAATCTTTACTTATAATCACTGTCTATTCATCTGCATTTGTTATGGTTTAGAACAAGTTACTGCACCACTTATTTTTTTTTCAGTTTGTCACATGTCAAACTACTGGACATAATTATTATATGTGGGTGTTGGTCACACGCTGGTTGTCATGTGAGCGCTGTAATGTTATGTCCTTCACTACTTTGCGCTACCTGGAGAGTCTGTGTGAATTGCTGAACGTTGTCAGTGCGAGGGAGGAAGAGAGAGGCAGTACGACTTACGCCTACGACCGCCCCATATAGGAAGATGGAATGTGTATATGGCGATGCTTGTGACAAGATAGTTGTATAACTGGGTTGTGGCTGTGAGGGACTGCGTCGTGGCTGTGAGGTAACTGAGGAGTGGATGTGGAGTGACTTGCGTTGTTGCTGTTAGGTGTCTGCGGAGTGGATATGGTGGCTGTGGGGTAGCTGCGTCGTAGCTGTGAGGGGTCTGCGTCGCTGCTGTGAAGTGACTGCGGAGTGGATATGGAGTGACTTGTGTTGCTGTGAGGTGACTGCGGGGTAGCTGCGTCGTGGCTGTTAGGTGACTGCTCAACTGCCTGACACATAAGCCTTTACCCTGGGTTATAACATTACACTGGTAACCTTTCGCTAGAGATGGGTGAGAGGCTGGGCAGGTGCAGTTACGCCCCACAAGGTGAACATGTCACCTATCACACCTACTCGCCAGAAGGATGGAGATACTGTATTACCGACAAATACGAAGACACAAGTTATAGAAATTTGTTGGGACAACGTTTTTACTCTTGTGTAGAACTTCATCAAAACAAAGTTCTACGCAGGGGAAACGTTGTCACAGTAAAGTTTGTTCTGCATCTTGTAATACAAGTGATAGTAGAATGACGCTCAATACAAATGGTAGTAGAATGACATTTATTACAAAGAACCTTATATTAATGCAAGGCTTCATTCATTGCTTGCTTTATCAAGTCCCTGATAATCCCCAGTGAGTGTTGTGTAATTTAAAAGGCTCTTTGCTGTAAGTGTCTTGCTACTACCATCACTACATTTCTGGTGAAAAATATAAGTGCATGTTTTAGGTTTGTAGTGAGTAAAACCTCGTGACCAAAAACATTTACAGCATTAGCAAACTGACGTTACTGTTATGGAATTTATCTGTAAAGGTGAAGTTACTGTTATGGAGACCTTTTGTAAAGTTGAGATTACTATTATACATAAAGTTGAGCAGTCTGCTTAGTTGAGGTTACTTTGTGCAGAAATTCTGTCAAGTCACTGAAGAAAGTTGACCACACGTATGTACCGTTGGTGAGCGAATGTTATATTTAGTGGGAACTGCACAATAATATATATAAAGAAAATATGGAGAAGACGCCGATATAGCAATTCTATGGGGATTACAAGCATGAAGCCCCTCCTCACGGGGCCCCTCATAGTCAGTCTTAAAACCCGACTGGCCAGCATTAGGACACGAAGCATGTAGTAGTGAGCCGCTAGGGATTAGGACACGAGGCATATAGTAGTGAGTTGCTAGGGATTAGGACACGAGGCATATAGTAGTGAGTTGCTAGGGATTAGGACACGAGGCATATAGTAGTGAGTCGCTAGGGATTAGGACACGAGGCATATAGTAGTGAGTTGCTAGGGATTAGGACACGAGGCATATAGTAGTGAGTCGCTAGGGATTAGGACACGAGGCATATAGTAGTGACTTGCTAGGGATTAAGACACGAGGCATATAGTAGTGACTTGCTAGGGATTAGGACACGAGGCATATAGTAGTGAGTTGCTAGGGATTAGGACATGAAGCGTATAGTGAGTCGCTAAGGATTAGGACACGAAGCATATAGTGAGTCGCTAGGGATTAGGACACGAAGCATATAGTGAGTCGCTAGGGATTAGGACACGAAGCATATAGTTAGTGACTCGCTAGGGAAGGCTAGTTTAGCGATGCTGGTATCAGGTACCGACCCGCCCCACTAATATTCAGCTTTTTTTTTTATTAGCAAAATTGGATGCATCAGTGCTGTAATACTACCCTATTCTACATGATACTGGGTACAAAAGCTGTTTCCCTGTTACGTTCCATCACACAGGATGGATAACATATACATTGTTAAAATCTGCCAGTCTGAGTTGGGTGATTTCGTTAGGGCAGTGAGATTATTATCAAATATTCCATTAGATGTTCAAAGATTTCCTTCCAGCAGAGCTGGAGTTAATACTAATTGTTAATTACTATCTCTCAGGATGGCCTATCCCATACACAGAAGTGGAATTTTTGTGAAGTGAAAAAGATGCCATTAAGAATAATATAAATTTCAGTAATGTTCTTATGTTAGTCTTCAGTTCTGTAATGTTATTAGTTCTTATGAGATACAACCATGCACTTCTGACTGTGTATATGATGCCATGTTCAGCTGCTTCAGCTGGACATCTTTCCGTTAGTTGGTATCAGCAGGTGGCTGCAAGCTGTACCATGTTGTCACTCGAGAGAGAAAAAAGATATGTATAACAAAAAGTTGAGTTATTATAGCGCTTCTAAAGAAACCTCCTGTAGGTGAGAAATTGTAGGCGTAAACCCACACTAAGAGTCTTTTGTTACACGTGGCTTTTTCCACTTCTGCTCTCAGCTGCACTTTTCATTATAGAAACAACACAGGTAGTGTCTAGATCAGACGTTGGGCAAACTGAGGCTCCCAAGCTACTCTGTGAGACTCCCGAGACAATATTGGGTCTCATTGCCATTTTTCCTAAAATTTTGTATTAATAACCTATAGTAGTATAGTATGTACCATTATTAGAATATTTTATATATATCTTCGGGTAATTCACGTTATCTTTTCAAACATCTATATGCTGTTTAAACTCGCTGAACATTATGAAAACGTTCTAAATAAGTACGAATAATGCAGCTAGATTCTACGCCATCACTCATCATGCAGTACATACAAGTTACAGGCTTGCAACGATAACTGAACATAACTAGTGCAGTGTAGATAAGTACTTTTCTGATTAATAAATACTTAAGATTGATTTTAGTAAAAGTTATAAAAACCCTTATTTAGAATGACCGAGCAACACAAGAATATAAAACGGAAATACGAAGAAGAAAATGTAGTGTTTAATCAACATTGTGAGGACGATTTTGCTTTTAATGTTAAGGGTGTAAAGGCTCTGAGCTTTATCTGTCTTACAACCTTCAGCTACTTTAAAGCCAGTAACTTAAAACGTCACCATGAATGTAACCATAAAAAAATTTTAATCTGAATTTCCTGAATCAGAACTGCGAAAAAGTAAGATAAAATTTTTAAATCTAACTTAGTCACCCAATAAAATAGCCTACTATATTTTTGTATTTTTTATTATTTATAAATACAATTATAAAATATTATATGTGGCTCTTGAACATTCAGAAATGTATGAAAAGTATTATATGTGGCTCTTCTTATGGAAGAACTTGCCCACCACTGGTCTAGATAATGCCAATCTTTTCTCGGCGGCAAAAATTTAGTTACTATTATTTAACTTTAAATAATTTTATTACAGTCATGATTTTGACTGATTTTGGCAGAGGTCTTGTAATAATGAATTTGCATTCGGCTTATCCTGCAAAACGATTGTTACTTTGTAAGTCAAGATCGTAGACTGCATAAAAACTACGACATATACATTATACATCCACAAGTGAAGGTGGAGTGGGACGTGCGTATTGGTACATCCCACAGCTCAAAGTTCTCAGATTATACCGTCGGAGAGGTCGTAACTGTTTTTTGAATTTTTTTTTATTAATTATTAACCTGTACGCTTTTTATTTTATTAGCTTAATTATATATTGATTTATACATATATTTAAATGTCTTTGATGCATTTATTTTTTAAGTTTTACCGTGTGTTTATTGGTATATAAGTGGACGTATTGTGTAGGATTTATTGGACACTGCAGCTGGTATTGTTGGTGTATAAATGGAAGTTCCAAGTGCATTGTTGGTGGCCTGCCAGTATGGTTCTCTGGGAGAGGTGCTGGAGTGTCATTGTGTATTGACTTGTATACTACACGTACTTGTTTCGTCCTGCATTCTATTGCTCTCCTGCTCCTGCACTCCTGCTCTCTGTTGTTCTATGTACTTTTGCGGCTTAAGACAAGTTTATTGTATCTTTATAGATCGTTTGTGTGTGACTATCTGCACTGTCTCCCGTGACTTTCTCTGTTTTTTCAGTGTTTGATTATTTCTTATATTTTAGATATCTTAATTTGGAATTAATTAACAAGACTATGTGTGAGGCCGCGTTCACAAGGCTTTTGCTAATGATGTTTAATTTTTTAATGAATGATTTTTAATGCAATTTTGCGTCTGAAATGTGAATACAAAATCTTTGAAATTTTCAGTACTCATTGGCAGCAATTCAACTACATCATTTGCAGTATTAAGCAGCTCATAATAGTTTTTAATGTGGGTCTTCAGTAAAGGTTTTCAACACAGCATTAGAAAGAAAACTAATTTGTATGATTATGATTACAGTAGTCACTTGAATGTTCACAAGGCTTTGTTCCTTTTGTGTGAAATGCAAAACAGTTTTATGACGTTTCTTATTTATCAAATTATAACAGACAAATGATGGCATCTCCAGTTTGCGAACTGACATGATGTGCTTCTAGTGTTGACCTCAAGGCATTACTTTGGGTGATCATATTCGCATATTCCATTGATTTTTCCAGTCAGTATACACAGGCTCCCAGGCGTGATACCTATAGATTTTGAGGGCATCTTCATTTAGTTTATGAAACAAACTGCATATTTATTGAATAATAGTCGGTTATGAGAGAGAATGATGAGATGATGATGCAGCCAAGGGTAGCCAAGCATGATCTAATTATGGAACATATATTGTATTTGCCATTAAGCTGCGCCGAATACTAATTAGTACGGTGATAACACCTGGTCGGGAACACAGCAGGGTACTCGGTAGAGGCATCTGGTGGTGCAGGTAGTAGTAGTAGTAGTAGTCTATGTATACAAGTTGATGTAGGTGGTAGTAGTGGCACATGAGGTAGTGTAGTTGGTAGCGATAACACGTGGGTTGAAATACCAGGTAGTTGTTAACATGTGGCTGGTAGTACTAGGTAGTGGTGATGGTTACATGTGGGTAGGTGTACCAGTTGGGGAAGGGGGGGAGGGGATTCTCCATACTCGAGATAATTATCGCCAGGTCATGAGCTATTTACCCAGGTACGGCTTGGAGAGTTTGGCCAGGCGTTTGGTAGAACTTAGAATGAGGACAATGGACGACCACTTCTGTCGCAGTGTTACTGACAGAGACTTGTAAATGGTCCAAGTCGGACTGAAACGTCGTCATAAGTTTGTCTCCTGTGTACTGAGTATTCGCGTAAATTGATGTTATGTTCGAAATAAATACTGTGGTGGAAGGGACTCTTAGATTACACAGAAAACCTAACCTGCTGAGAGGTGATGAGATCCACATAATGGCCATAACATTTATTTCACTTTTATTGCAGTAAAGAATAGCGTTTTATCATCAGTTTCAATCCAAGATTAATGATAAACAAAGATACTCTTTTGAAGGGAATTTCAGAGTATTTTTTGATAACATTTCGTTTCTGAGACTGAGAAGGTGAAACGTCAGAAAAAAAAAGGTTGAGTGACATAAAGGAGCGCCAGTTTACATCAGTGGTGACTGATGTACTGGAGTGACGGAGGTTGTACTATGGACGACACTTCTGAGGACGATGTGGCTGTGAGGCAGCTGCTCACGCCACCCCCACCCAACACCAAGGTCAGTATAAGGCATAGTATGCCACAGTGCCAGGGAAACTCAGTTTACCTTGATGTGTTAAACTGTTCTGGAAATTATGCTTACATTGAATATATCTCATCAGTTATTGACATAATTATTAAGGAAATTATTTCTTGAGGTAACTACTGTAAGTGGTTTCTTCAGAGACCATATACCATAGTTTAGTAGTGTATGTCAAGTAGGAAAGTTTACCTAAGTTTAATTAAGTATATGGTAGGTATAATGTTTGTCAGGAAACAACTGGTGTTTCCTGACGCGGGTCTGAGACATTCATATGCCTGAGGCCCGCGGCTGCAGCTATCTAACAACAGAGGAGTTTCGCTGAGTAACTATGATAAAACTTCCTCCTCATATCTTTTGCTACTACTGATGCTGTGACTTACAACGTTTACGTATACATGATTAACGCAGTCATGTCGAGTATGAACTGGTTTATAATAGATTCACTTATTAATATGCTTAGAAAGACAGAAAGGCAATAAAGAGCATGTTAGTATACACCTACAAACAACCCATCATACCGAACTGCTTTGCTGTACGAGAGTCTTTGTATTGCAGTTTAAACTTTGCTATATGTTATACAGTACAAATAAAGTTATGATAGCTCAATATACTAAAATTATAATTCAACTTCCCCCTGTGGTTCTTTTGCATTCGTTACCGCTTGTTCACGATTATTGCATTATATATATATATATATATATATATATATATATATATATATATATATATATATATATATGTCGTGCCGAATAGGCAGAACTTGCGATCTTGGCTTAAATAGCAACGCTCATCTTGCCATATAGGACAAGTGAAAATTTGTGTATGCAGTAATTTCGCCAAAATCATTCTAAACCTAACGAAAAAAATATATTTGATTGTGTTTGTTTAGTACTAAATTATTGTAAACGTATTTAAAATATATTTAGTTGGGTTAGGCTAAAATAAATTGCTCTTGTTATAATAAGGTTAGGTAAGTTTTCTAAGATTCTTTTGGTGCAAAATTAAAATTTTTTACATTAACATTAATGAAAAAAAATATATCTTTAAACGTATAAGAGAAAATTTCAGAAAGGACTTAATTTTAAATGAGTTCTTGGTAATTGACCAGTTTTACATATTCGGCACGACATATACATACATACATACATACACATACACAGTGCTAGTTATGGCATTATGACAGGTGAGCGCCCCGGCATAATGCCGTGACGAAAATCAAGGGCCTACCATACAGGGGGTCTTTTTTCGTCATTGCATTATCCTGGATAGCAGCCGTTACCATGACGTCACGGCCTGCCGCCACACTCCACAGTTACTCCTCGGTGCTCACGTGGCTGCTGCGGTGATCGGAAGTGTTGCACTTTTGTTTCTCATCCGACCCATCTTTTATCCGGTGTTCCCTTTGGTTTTGGGGCTATACATGTTTGATTATGGGTTAAAGGATATATTTAACACCTGAAAGTATAGGTCAAATCATAGGGCTTCACAAAGCTGGACACCAGTCGAAAGAAATAGTGGAGAATGTTGGTGTGTGTGAGCGTTCAGTGAGAAACTGGGTGCAGTGTTTCAAGGCTCGTGGTGATGTCGAGTTACCGTCTGCCAAACCTCGGCCTGGCCCCTCGAAGACATCTGTTCGTACCTTAACTGTGTTAAAGAAGCAGTTAGAGAGTACACCCAAGATAACTGCTAGAGAATTGAAAAAAAAGAACCTACATCTTCCCTCAGAGGTGTTTGTAAGAACTGTTAACAGAGTGTTAGAACTGGGCTACGGTAGTCACCGCCAGGTTAAGAAACCGATCCTCTCCAAGCCACAGAAAAAACGTAGGCTGGATTATGCAAAGAAATATCTTCACTGGCATCCTCAACTGGTCTGAAGTACTTTGGCGTGATGAAGCAACCTTCACTGTCGCCTGTAACTGTAGCATGGGTCTAGTGGGTCACTACCCAGAGGTAGTGACCCGCTAGACCCATGCAACACCTGTGGGACCACCAAACACCCAGACTCGCTCATGGGTACAGCTATACTCTCGTACATTCCCATTTTTACGTAATAAATATGTATGAGATGGCAGCTGTTCGCTTGTCACCTCTTTCAAATGATCATCTTTTTATCGGGCTCTGTATGACTTGTACGTATTTAGCGTTTTTTTTTTTTTTGTAATAATTAATATTCTAATAATTTGTAATTGGCAGTATAGCAATATTAAGTTGTTTTGCAAGACAGTAATTGTAAGCGCAAGTGGTATCAATCACTCACTTTCACAAGAGGTTATTGAGAGCTTTACGGTTCCGCCGAAATCCTTTTTGTCCGATTTTATGATGGAAAGTTTGTGGAGCAGTAGACATGTACTGCCACCCTGTTCCTTGTACTTCATCGCTTTCTCGTATTCTTATATCATCATATTGTAGTTGTTATATCTGCTCTTCTCTTTTCCACTTGCACCCAATTTAATAGCTTCAGTCTTTGTATTTCTCATTTCTGGCATCTCTTGTATATATAGTGTTTTGTTTCTTCAGGTTCATACATTAATACGCCAAAGTTTTGGCGTACAAATTTGTTTCTTCTCTGTAAGACTGGTAATAAGTGGAATAAGGTAAACAGTGACACAGAAGCAGATTTCATAGAATACTTCATAAATAATGACAAGGCTGAATCATGCCAGTTGGTTGAAAAAGGTGGGGACAAGAGCTTATCTCTTGCAAACCGAAATAGATGATTAT
Source organism: Cherax quadricarinatus (assembly GCF_038502225.1). Lineage (NCBI taxonomy): Eukaryota > Metazoa > Arthropoda > Malacostraca > Decapoda > Parastacidae > Cherax > Cherax quadricarinatus. The sequence continues at coordinate 5,847,268 of NC_091312.1, read as the reverse complement.
AAATAGGTAATTTCTTAGATAACAACAACTAACAATCTCACACAGACAAGTATGTATACAAAACGTATCCTTGTGACGACTTGCTCTCATTATCATTATATTTTTTCAAGTTGAAATTTAACTGATAGTTACAAGAACATCTAAGTAATGTCCCTACATATAGGATGTGTTATGTGGAAATAATATTTTACTAAGTTAAGTTGGGATGGGAAGATAGCTTATCTAACTCAGCCTAACTTAACCCATCCTAACCTAATTGCTATGAGTGAGTCACATTACTTTTTTTTTATGTCGAGTGACTGCCACACTATACATAACGCTCACTCTTAAGCGAAACTTCCTCTGAAATATAAAGCTTGCTCTACATTACGTGTTTGTGCGTTCAGTATGGAGAGTCGTGTTGGTGTGTAGAATAAAGTGATGGGAAGCCGCAACAACTGGCGACCAACACTGCGTCTCACGGACATTATTGTGGTGCATTGATCTACGAACTTTTTTTTTATCCCAGTCTTGAAGGCAGGTCATTGTAGGTAACAAGGCTAGGTGACGCTGATATTGTTACACCTGGCGGTTCACCTGGCTCCAACTGCCTAGCTAGGTAGCACTAGGAAAAACAGTGTATTGAGTAACTTTTCTCTCAGGTTCTCTATTATTCATTATAATTATTAAATATTTTATCAGATTTTATTCTTTATTCGTTAATTTTTTAATTTTCTGTTTCGTTCCGTTCTCTAAGCTTACTCTTTTGAGGCTGACAAAACAAATCACGAGGCTTGTTGTGGGTTACTGCAGAAGTGATCGAAAGTCAGTTCACATTAGCAGCACATTTTCCTGGCACTGACAGGAGAGAGTTAATAGCTGTGGTGGTCCACTTTCTTATGTGTTAATACAGTTCCTGAGCAAGGTCGTCACGCCGTCACCATCGCCACTGGTTGTGGACCTTGTCGCCTGCACTGTTTCTCATTCTTTTAAGCCACTGAGAACACAGTTTCTCTTCTGACAGAAATATACGAACTCATCGCTACCTCCGAAATGGCTGAATTTAGAATTTGAATATTTTCATTAACATCTGAACTGACAATCAATACAAGGGAGGACAAGGTTGCTCTCTGAAGAAAATTGTTAATTTCAATGAGATTTTTAGCTGAGGAAACACTTTATTATAAGACGTTTCATCCACGGTGGGCAAAACGTCTTTAATAAATATTTTCCCTCTTAAAAGTCTCTGAAATTGTCTCCTGTCGGTTCACACCACTGTCTACCTAGCGAGAAAATGATTTGAGTTTCCGTGATATGCTAGTTGTGATTGGATGAGAGGGAGTTGAGTGAGTGGAGTGACTGTATTTAGTTGACGTGCGCTCACCCTTACTGGTGAGGAGCTAGACGGTGGTGCAAGTTTGAGGTAACATGATACTTGAGTAGAACCACCTCCGTGCGGAAACCTGTATAGCATGAAGTGAAGGGGGGGGGGGGTAGGTGAGGATATTACCTGGGCGTTATCACCTGCTTGTCCTGTCAACCTACGTCCCTCCTCCACCCACTCCTTCACAGCTCCTCACCACCACCACCACCATCACCCTCTGTTGATGTACTCGATACTCCTTCATCTCTCCGTTTTTTTGGCTTTCTTAGAAAGTGGAGAGAGCCGCTGATGACAGATGACACCAAATAATTCATATCAGCACTAGTAATACCTTATATTTTGTTATGTTTTTGTTAGAGTTTATTTATATATATATATATATATATATATATATATATATATATATATATATATATATATATATATATATATATATATATATATGTATTATATATATTATATATATATATATATATATATATATATTATATATATATATATTATATGTATACATATATATATGTATTATATATATTATATATATATATATATATATATATATATATATATAATGTATATTATATTATTATATATATATAATAATATATATATGTATATATATAATATATATATATATATATATATATATATATATATTATATATGTATATTATATATATTTATATTATATATATTTTTATTATATATATTTATATTATATTTGTATATTATATATATTATATATATATATATATATATATATATATTATATATATATATTATATATACATATATTATATATGTATATATATATATATATATTATATATATATTATATATATACATATTATATATATATTATATATAATATATATATATATATATATATATATATTATATATATTTTTTTTTTTATTATCACACCGGCCGATTCCCACCAAGGCAGGGTGGCCCGAAAAAGAAAAACTTTCACCATCATTCACTCCATCACTGTCTTGCCAGAAGGGTGCTTTACACTACAGTTTTTAAACTGCAACATTAACACCCCTCCTTCAGAGTGCAGGCACTGTACTTCCCATCTCCAGGACTCAAGTCCGGCCTGCCGGTTTCCCTGAATCCCTTCATAAATGTTACTTTGCTCACACTCCAACAGCACGTCAAGTATTAAAAACCATTTGTCTCCATTCACTCCTATCAAACACGCTCACGCATGCCTGCTGGAAGTCCAAACCCCTCGCACACAAAACCTCCTTTACCCCCTCCCTCCAACCCTTCCTAGGCCGACCCCTACCCCGCCTTCCTTCCACTACAGACTGATACACTCTTGAAGTCATTCTGTTTCGCTCCATTCTCTCTACATGTCCGAACCACCTCAACAACCCTTCCTCAGCCCTCTGGACAACAGTTTTGGTAATCCCGCACCTCCTCCTAACTTCCAAACTACGAATTCTCTGCATTATATTCACACCACACATTGCCCTCAGACATGACATCTCCACTGCCTCCAGCCTTCTCCTCGCTGCAACATTCATCACCCACGCTTCACACCCATATAAGAGCGTTGGTAAAACTATACTCTCATACATTCCCCTCTTTGCCTCCAAGGACAAAGTTCTTTGTCTCCACAGACTCCTAAGTGCACCACTCACTCTTTTTCCCTCATCAATTCTATGATTCACCTCATCTTTCATAGACCCATCCGCTGACACGTCCACTCCCAAATATCTGAATACGTTCACCTCCTCCATACTCTCTCCCTCCAATCTGATATTCAATCTTTCATCACCTAATCTTTTTGTTATCCTCATAACCTTACTCTTTCCTGTATTCACCTTTAATTTTCTTCTTTTGCACACCCTACCAAATTCATCCACCAATCTCTGCAACTTCTCTTCAGAATCTCCCAAGAGCACAGTGTCATCAGCAAAGAGCAGCTGTGACAACTCCCACTTTGTGTGTGATTCTTTATCTTTTAACTCCACGCCTCTTGCCAAGACCCTCGCATTTACTTCTCTTACAACCCCATCTATAAATATATTAAACAACCACGGTGACATCACACATCCTTGTCTAAGGCCTACTTTTACTGGGAAAAAATTTCCCTCTTTCCTACATACTCTAACTTGAGCCTCACTATCCTCGTAAAAACTCTTCACTGCTTTCAGTAACCTACCTCCTACACCATACACTTGCAACATCTGCCACATTGCCCCCCTATCCACCCTGTCATACGCCTTTTCCAAATCCATAAATGCCACAAAGACCTCTTTAGCCTTATCTAAATACTGTTCACTTATATGTTTCACTGTAAACACCTGGTCCACACACCCCCTACCTTTCCTAAAGCCTCCTTGTTCATCTGCTATCCTATTCTCCGTCTTACTCTTAATTCTTTCAATTATAACTCTACCATACACTTTACCAGGTACACTCAACAGACTTATCCCCCTATAATTTTTGCACTCTCTTTTATCCCCTTTGCCTTTATACAAAGGAACTATGCATGCTCTCTGCCAATCCCTAGGTACCTTACCCTCTTCCATACATTTATTAAATAATTGCACCAACCACTCCAAAACTATATCCCCACCTGCTTTTAACATTTCTATCTTTATCCCATCAATCCCGGCTGCCTTACCCCCTTTCATTTTACCTACTGCCTCACGAACTTCCCCCACACTCACAACTGGCTCTTCCTCACTCCTACAAGATGTTATTCCTCCTTGCCCTATACACGAAATCACAGCTTCCCTATCTTCATCAACATTTAACAATTCCTCAAAATATTCCTTCCATCTTCCCAATACCTCTAACTCTCCATTTAATAACTCTCCTCTCCTATTTTTAACTGACAAATCCATTTGTTCTCTAGGCTTTCTTAACTTGTTAATCTCACTCCAAAACTTTTTCTTATTTTCAACAAAATTTGTTGATAACATCTCACCCACTCTCTCATTTGCTCTCTTTTTACATTGCTTCACCACTCTCTTAACTTCTCTCTTTTTCTCCATATACTCTTCCCTCCTTGCATCACTTCTACTTTGTAAAAACTTCTCATATACTAACTTTTTCTCCCTTACTACTCTCTTTACATCATCATTCCACCAATCGCTCCTCTTCCCTCCTGCACCCACTTTCCTGTAACCACAAACTTCTGCTGAACACTCTAACACTACATTTTTAAACCTACCCCATACCTCTTCGACCCCATTGCCTATGCTCTCATTAGCCCATCTATCCTCCAATAGCTGTTTATATCTTACCCTAACTGCCTCCTCTTTTAGTTTATAAACCTTCACCTCTCTCTTCCCTGATGCTTCTATTCTCCTTGTATCCCATCTACCTTTTACTCTCAGTGTAGCTACAACTAGAAAGTGATCTGATATATCTGTGGCCCCTCTATAAACATGTACATCCTGAAGTCTACTCAACAGTCTTTTATCTACCAATACATAATCCAACAAACTACTGTCATTTCGCCCTACATCATATCGTGTATACTTATTTATCCTCTTTTTCTTAAAATATGTATTACCTATAACTAAACCCCTTTCTATACAAAGTTCAATCAAAGGGCTCCCATTATCATTTACACCTGGCACCCCAAACTTACCTACCACACCCTCTCTAAAAGTTTCTCCTACTTTAGCATTCAAGTCCCCTACCACAATTACTCTCTCACTTGGTTCAAAGGCTCCTATACATTCACTTAACATCTCCCAAAATCTCTCTCTCTCCTCTGCATTCCTCTCTTCTCCAGGTGCATACACGCTTATTATGACCCACTTCTCGCATCCAACCTTTACTTTAATCTACATAATTCTTGAATTTACACATTCATATTCTCTTTTCTCCTTCCATAACTGATCATTTAACATTACTGCTACCCCTTCCTTTGCTCTAACTCTCTCAGATACTCCAGATTTAATCCCATTTATTTCCCCCCACTGAAACTCTCCTACCCCCTTCAGCTTTGTTTCGCTTAGGGCCAGGACATCCAACTTCTTTTCATTCATAACATCAGCAAT
>NC_091312.1:5836878-5839378 GCF_038502225.1 Cherax quadricarinatus | reverse complement strand
AATTTCGCTATTTTTTTCCTCGGTGGGTGTTGCGCGCAAAAGCGCACGCACACAGGCATTCACAGACGCACGCAGGCGCGCGCGCACACACACACACACACACACACACACACACACACACACACACACACACACACACACACACACACACACACACACACACACACACAGTAACAAGGGGACACAGTTGGAAGCTGAAGACACAGATAAATCACAGGGATGTTAGGAAGTATTTCTTCAGCCACAGAGTAGTCAGTAAGTGGAATAGTTTGGGAAGCGATGTAGTGGAGGCAGGATCCATACATAGCTTTAAGCAGAGGTATGATAAAGCTCACGGCTCAGGGAGAGTGACCTAGTAGCGATCAGTGAAGAGGCGGGGCCAGGAGCTCGAACTCGACCCCCGCAACCTCAACTAGGTGAGTACAACTAGGTGAGTACACACACACACACACACACCTACATAGGTTTGAGGAACTTCCTGCAGGAGGTTCAGTGGGACAGAGAACTGGCAAGAAAGTCGGTAAACGAAATGATGGAATACCTAACAAAATGCAAGGAGGCAGAGGAAAGGCTTGTTCCCAAGGGCAACAGAAATAATGGTACCTAACAAAATGCAAGGAGGCAGAGGAAAGGCTTGTTCCCAAGGGCAACAGAAATAATGGGAAGACCAGAACGAGCCCCTGGTTTACCCGACGGTGTAAGGAGGCAATAAGTAAGTGCACTAGAGAATGGAAAAAGTACAGACGGCGAAGAACACAGGAAAATAAGGAGATTAGTCGAAGAGCCAGGGACGAGTATGCACAGGTAAGTAGGGAGGTCCAGCGACAGTATGAAAATAACATAGCATCGAAACTGCTGTATAGCCACATCAGGAGGAAGACAGTCAAAGACCAGGTGATCAGGCTGAGGAAAGAAGGTGGGGAACTCACAAGAAACGATCAGGAGGTATGTGAGGAGCTCAACGTGAGATTTAAGGAAGTGTTTACAGTAGAGACAGGAAGGGCTCTGGGAAGACAGCACAGAGGGGAATATCAACAGGGAATATACCATCAAGTGTTGGATGGCATACAAACAACGGAGGAGGTGAAGAAGCTGCTAAGTGACCTTGATACCTCAAAGGCGATGGGTCCGGACATCTCCCCGTGATTCCTTAGAGAAGGAGCAGAGACGCTGTGCGTGGCACTGATCACAATATTCAATACATCCCTTGAAACTGGCCAACTTCCTGATGTATGGAAGACGGCAAATGTAGTCCCCATTTTTAAGAAAGGAGACAGAAACGAGGCACTAAACTACGGACCATTGTCTCTGACGTGTATAGTATGCAAAGTCATGGAGAAGATTATCAAGAGAGTAGTGGAGCACCTGTAACGGAACAAGATTATAAACGACAACCAGCACGGATTCATAGAAGGAAAATCTTGTGTCACAAACCTTCTGGAGTTCTATGACAAGTAACAGAAGTAAGACACGAGAGAGAGAGAGGGGTGGGTTGATTGCATTTTCCTGGACTGCAGGAAGACCTTCAACACAGTTCCTCACAGGAGATTAGTGCAGGAGTTGGAGGATCAAGCGCGTATAACAGGAAGGGCACTGCAATGGATCAGAGAATACCTGACAGGGAGGCAACAACGAGTCATGGTACGTGATGAGATATCACAGTGGGCGCCTGCGATGAGCGGGGTCCCACAGGGGTCAGTCCTAGGACCAGTGCTATTTTTGACATATGTGAATGACATGGTGGAAGGGATAGACTCAGAAGTGTCCTTGTATGCAGATGATGTGAAGCTAATGAGAAGAATCAAATAGGACGAGGATCAGGCAGGACTACAAAGAGACCTGGACAGGCTGAACACGTGGTCCAGCAATTGGCTTCTCGAATTCGGCTCTTCCAAGTGCAAAGTCATGAAAATTGGGGAAGGGCAAAGAAGACCGCAGACAGTATAGGCTAGGTGGAAGAAGACCTCACTGAAGGAGAAAGATCTTGGGGTGACCATAACACCGAGCACGTCTCCGGAGGCACACATCAACCAGATAACTGCTGCAGCATATGGGCGCCTGGCAAACCTGAGAACAGCGTTCCGATACCTTAGTAAGGAATGATTCAAGACACTGTACACTGTGTGCGTCAGGCCCATACTGGAGTATGCAGCACCAGTTTGGAACCCACACTTGGTCAAGCAGGTCAAGAAATTAGAGAAAGTATAAAGGTTTGCAACAAGGCTAGCTCTGGAGCTCAGGGGAATGTCCTACGAAGAAAAGTTGAGGGAAATCGGACTGACGACACTGGAGGACAGGAGGGTCAGTAGAGACAAGATAACGACATACAAAATACTGCGTGGAATAAATAAGGTGGACAGAGGCAGAATGTTCCAGAGAGAGGACCCAGAAACCAGGGGTCACAATTGGAAGCTGAAGACTCAGACGAGTCACAGGGATGTTAGGAAGTATTTCTTCAGTCATAGAGTCGTCAGGAAGTGAAATAGCCTAGCAAGTGATG
>NC_091312.1:5814378-5834378 GCF_038502225.1 Cherax quadricarinatus | reverse complement strand
AGGGGGGACATGATAACGACATACAAAATACTGAGAGGAATTGACAAGGTGGACAAAGACAGGATGTTCCAGAGATTGGACACAGTAACAAGGGGACACAGTTGGAAGCTGAAGACACAGATGAATCACAGGGATGTTAGGAAGTATTTCTTCAGCCACAGAGTAGTCAGTAAGTGGAATAGTTTGGGAAGTGATGTAGTGGAGGCAGGATCCATACATAACTTTAAGCAGAGGTATGATAAAGCTCACGGCTCAGGGAGAGTGACCTAGTAGCGATCAGTGAAGATGCGGGGCCAGGAGCTCGGACTCGACCCCCGCAACCTCAACTTGGTGAGTACAACTAGGCGAGTACACACACACCTACACACCTACACACACACCTACACACCTACACACACACACACACACACACACACACACACACACACACACACACACACACACACACCTACACCTACACACACACACACCTACACACACACACACACACCTACACACACAACAGGCCTAGTGTCTAATCGACATGTGCCTAGGACAAAATGGTAACTAACACACACACACACACACACACACACACACACACACACACACACACACACACACACACTATTTTTCATTAGAACTTAATATTATGTGAATTTCAATTATTGTATTACTAAGAGTCGCGTAATTTTAGTGTAATATAACCTGCAAGGGTATGAGTAACTGATGAATTAGTTTCTTTTTAAATGACTGGTAACTGTTTCTGTTACAGGTATGTACTAGGTGTCTGACGGTGATGAGGCTGGGGGGCTGAGCACGTACACCCAGGGTAAGCTCTAAACCTAAACCTGTATGCAAACAAGGACACATTATGTGAGTAATGGCATTTTATATATGACTTTTCGTTCACCAGGACCTTTTATCAATTCAGAGACTTTTTTAGTGCGTGCGTGCTTGTGTGCGTGTGTAAAAGTCATCAAAGGCTCCCATATTGCAATCATGTAAAGTATAAGATCCCTGGACTCAGTTTAGCTGAAACTACCAGTTATCAGTTCTAGGGGTCATCGTTCCCACCAGCTGGTTTCACACCAGTCCTCTAGTACCACTTCTTGAAATGTCATCTTGACTGTATGTTCTTAATATGGGGACGAATGTGAATGGTTGTAACCTAAGTTGTGATGAGATGTGGGGGCATTATTGTGGGCTGGGGAGGCTCTCTGGGGTTTGGGATTGTGTGAGAGGTAGTAGATAGTGGAGAGTTGGAGGTGGGTGCTTGGTTAGTGAGGGAGAGTTCAACGCACCCTGCTATACATAGTCTCACGTCAGTGTGGGGGTTGGGGCGAGGGAAGGTGTAGTGACATTTCTTACATTACATTCAAGGTCATGCTTATTGGAGTTAACACTATGTTTACTACTACAATTTATAGCAGATCTGTTGTCTGTCCGTCACTTCATGTGAAGTACAACACTGAGAGTAAGTAGTCTACACAGTAGTTGTGTATCGGGAAGGGGCTAGTAATACCATAGTACCGTCTCAGGTCTACATCATTTGCTCAGAAATTTCGCTGCTACAGTGTCGGCAACAATGTGAGTGTAGTATTAACATGTATTAACGGTAACTTAATACGTAATCAACTGTTTTGTCTTTTTCTATAGATTTTTCGTCATTTTATTTACTGTTTACATATTTTTGAATCCATGTGGGTTTTAAACTTTGTAGAAAGTTGTATATTATTAAGGGAAAAGTGGAAGCGTTTGAGAGTGGTCGGGTTACCCGGTGAGACTGTATGGTTGTGTTCTTGCGCTTGTGAATCACAACATTCCAGGGAGATAAATCTAAAACAGTTGAATTCCCACAGTTTAACGTACTAGTAGTGTCTAAGGAATTTTGTTTCATATAACCACGAGTGTTAGTGTTAACTAAAGTATGAAATAATTCAAATGATCTATTTAGTAATGAGAGGGTAAAAAATAGAAAGGAAAATCTTCAGACGTTCCTATTATTTTTTATTTTAGAACTAAATGCCGGTAGGTCAGGTTTTATATGTTAAACCAAATTGGGATGGGATGAGAGCGCGTGTACCTGGAGTCGCTTCCGGAGGCCACCGCCCCCGCGGCTCGGTTCCAGACTAAGCCTTCTGGTTGCTGACTTCATCATTCGAACTGTTAGTGCCCGCCACCCGCAGTTTAACGTATGCACTACAACCCATCTGATCAGGATTGTGCTGCATGCGTTGGATTTGGGTGGCGGTCACTAACAGCTTGATCGATCAGGCCATTTTTCAGATCAGAGCTCATTACCTCCTATTCACTAGGCTTTGTATGATCCCGACGGGTTTTGCGCTTCCCCATGAATAAAATAATTTAACGAACAATGAGGGCTGATTTCTTCCTGGAACAAATTTTGGGTTAAATCTGAATTCTGAAAGATTTCAAATTTGCTAAAATTAATATACAACGATGTGGTTAAACACAATTGCGAAATATTTTTTTGTGGAATTTAATTGGAAATTTTTTTTTGAGATGTAATTATTTCACCACTGATTTAATAATTGTAACAAAGACACCATCAGTAATATGAAGTGAGTTATTGCTTACGTTGAGCTTAGTGGTTCATCACTCACTACACACTCATATTTTTCTTTCATCCTTTCATGTGTTTGGTGAAATATTTGTTTTGTTCATGTGTGCAACAAAATTTCAACACTTTTTTTTTTGAGGGCCTGTCCGCCCACTCCCTCTCATTGAGTTTCCCACGCCCTTGACTTTAATACGCCCACAAGTGGGTGGTACAGACCAGGTTGGGAAACGCTGGCTGGCAGTAGAGTAGCAATGTATTCCATTGTCTCCTTAGGTGTGAAATTGCTGGAGATTATTACACTTGTACTTCTCTTCTAGTGGAATACCGGATATTACACTTGTGTTCCATTATGGTAGAGTACCAGATATTACACTTGTGTTCCATTATGGTAGAGTACCAGATATTACACTTGTGTTCTATTATGGTAGAGTACCAGATATTACACTTGTGTTCTATTATGGTAGAGTACCAGATATTACACTTGTGTTCTATTATGGTAGAGTACCAGATATTACACTTGTGTTCTATTATGGTAGAGTACCAGATATTACACTTGTGTTCTATTATGGTAGAGTACCAGATATTACACTTGTGTTCTATTATGGTAGAGTACCAGATATTACACTTGTGTTCTATTATGGTAGAGTACCAGATATTACACTTGTGTTCTATTATGGTAGAGTTCCAGATATTACACTTGTTACATTATGGTAGAGTACAAGATATTACAAAATGTTTATTGATGAAGCCACTGTGTGACGAAACGTTTCCTAAATAAAGATTCCCATATGTTGCATAAGTGTCTCAATCTTCAACTTGTTGGTTTTCAAAACCATTCATCACAACTGTCAGACACTGCAACATCATGGGATCTTGATACAAAGAATTCTTCAAACTTGTTCAACCTTTGGACGAAGACCTACTTCGACTAGTGGATGGTGCCACTTTGACCCCGCCTCCGCCTGCTTCACCTCACCTGACTACAGTATATAAGCCACGTCTACGGTCATATGCTGTACACTCTACAAGATTGATGGACTGAATACATCGACTCCAGGCTGAGGGATTGATTACCTCAAACTACTACTCTCCTTTCACGTTTCTGCTTTGTATTAGACTGATTAAGCCACTGTGTGGCGAAACGTTTCCTCTCTAAAGATTTCCATATGTTGCTCAAGTGTCTCAATCTTCAACTTCCTGGAGTGTGGGGGAGTTGGTGTGGTACTTCCTGGAGTGTGAGGGTGGTGGTGTGGTACTTCCCGGAGTGTTCGGGTGGTAGTGTGGTACTTCCTGGAGTGTGGGGGTGGTGGTGTGGTACTGACCAGATTGTGGGGGTGGTGGTGTGGTACTTCCCGGAGTGTCGGAGTGGTGGTGTGGTACTTCCCAGAGTGTGGGGGTGGTGGTGTGGTACTTCCCAGAGTGTGGGGGTGGTGGTGTGGTACTTCCCAGAGTGTGGGGGTGGTGGTGTGCTACTTCCCAGAGTGTGGGGGTGGTGGTGTGGTACTTCCCAGAGTGTCGGGGTGGTGGTGTGGTACTTCTCAGAGTGTGGAGGTGGTGGTGTGGTACTTCCCAGAGTGTGGGGGTGGTGGTGTGGTACTTCCCAGAGTGTCGGGGTGGTGGTGTGGTACTTCCCAGAGTGTGGAGGTGGTGGTGTGGTACTTCCCAGAGTGTGGGGGTGGTGGTGTGGTACTTCCTGGAGTGTGAGGATGGTGGTGTGATTCTTCCTGGAGTGTGAGGATGGTGGTGTGATTCTTCCTGGAGTGTAAGGACGGTGGTGTGATTCTTCCTGGAGTGTGAGGATGGTGGTGTGATTCTTCCTGGAGTGTGAGGATGGTGGTGTGATTCTTCCTGGAGTGTGAGGACGGTGGTGTGATTCTTCCTGGAGTGTGAGGACGGTGGTGTGATTCTTCCCGGAGTGTGAGGGCGGTGGTGTGATTCTTCCTGGAGTGTGAGGACGGTGGTGTGATTCTTCCTGGAGTGTGAGGGCGGTGGTGTGATTCTTCCTGGAGTGTGAGGATGGTGGTGTGGTACTTCCTGGAGTGTGAGGATGGTGGTGTGATTCTTCCTGGAGTGTGAGGACGGTGGCGTGATTCTTCCCGGAGTGTGAGGATGGAGGTGTGATTCTTCCTGGAGTGTGAGGATAGTGGTGTGGTACTTCCTGGGGTGTGAGGATGGTGGTGTGGTACTTCCTGGAGTGTGAGGATGGTGGTGTGATTCTTCCTGGAGTGTGAGGATAGTGGTGTGGTACTTCCTGGAGTGTGAGGACGGTGGTGTGATTCTTCCCGGAGAGTGAGGATGGCGGTGTGGTACTTCCTGGAGTGTGAGGACGGTGGTGTGATTCTTCCTGGAGTGTGAGGATGGTGGTGTGGTACTTCCTGGAGTGTGAGGATGGTGGTGTGATTCTTCCGGGAGTGTGAGGATGGTTGTGTGGTACTTCCTGGAGTGTGAGGATATTGGTGTGATTCTTCCTGGAGTGTGAGGATGGTGGTGTGATTCTTCCTGGAGTGTGAGGATGGTGGTGTGGTACTTCCTGGAGTGTGAGGATGGTGGTGTGGTAATTCCTGGAGTGTGAGGAGGTTGGTGTGGTACTTCCTGGTGTGTGAGGATGGTGGTGTGGTACTTCCTGGAGTGTGAGGATGGTGGTGTGGTACTTCCTGGAGTGTGAGGATGGTGGTGTGGTACTTCCTGGAGTGTGAGGATGGTTGTGTGATTCTTCCTGGAGTGTGAGGACGGCGGTGTGATTCTTCCTGGAGTGTGAGGACGGCGGTGTGATTCTTCCTGGAGTGTGAGGATGGTGGTGTGGTACTTCCTTGAGTGTGAGGACGGTGGTGTGATTCTTCCCGGAGTGTGAGGATGGTGGTGTGGTACTTCCTTGTGTGTGAGGATGGTGGTGTGATTCTGCCTGGAGTGTGAGGATGGTGGTGTGGTACTTCCTGGAGTGTGAGGACGGTGGTGTGATTCTTCCCGGAGTGTGAGGATGGTGGCGTGGTACTTCCTGGAGCGTGAGGATGGTGGTGTGATTCTTCCTGGAGTGTGAGGATGGTGGTGTGGTGCTTCCTGGAGTGTGAGGATGATGGTGTGGTACTTCCTAGAGTGTGGGGGTGAGGAAGCAGGGAGGTGATGCTGCGGACAGGCATTGCCACAGCCCCCACCCACTTCCCCCATGCCTCCAAGCACGATGCAATAACCCTTCCTTCCACCTTCATGATTACTGCCTGTTTCTCTTTATTCTCCTTAAATCCCCACACTGTCAGCAGTATCTTTCAAAGTTCTCATTAGCTGCGTGTGAGCCCAGTGTATGCCCTGGGTACTGTAGTTAAGTCAACCTCCCAGAACCAACTTTCCTTTCCATATGTTGCTGCTTTGCGACCTTCACTTTCTATATCAGCGTCAAGTTGCTTCCGGCTTTGTCTTTATAGTCAGTCTTAGTTATCAGGCTCTCTTGCACCGACTCGGATAGTCTGATGATTGTTATTGATGGGCGGAAGATGTAATGATTTTACATTCACTTGGCACCTTTTATGGTTTTCTAGCTTCTCCTCCTTTCTCGTGATCATCTTCCATTCTTCTACCGCCAGGATTGGCAGTACGGAACATTTGGCAACTCCAGTCACGCGCCTTGTACGTGCAGCGTCTGAAGCCGGAGAAATGTTCAGCCATTTTCTCCTAATATTGGGCGATTTTTTTTCATCGTGTCGTTGGTTATATCGAGAAAATGGTAATGTATTGCGAGTGTAATGGGTGAGACTCGGTGTACCTGCCATGCTCTCTTGTGTGTGCTTTGCTGTCACAAGAAATAACGGCTTACGCACTGCACAAATTAAATGAGTTGGTGGACACTGGGCAGAATCTACTCCCTACATGTCACACGTACGAATACACAATGACAGAAATTTTACTGAAAGATGATGACTTCAACAGGTTACGCGTACGTTTAATATATTTATCAGGAGTATACTTTTTGGTTCGAGGGATTTAATATATTGAGATCTTCAGATTCGATAAACAATGTTTGTTAAGCTTAACTCGGTCCTCTGAATAAGAAATCGTGAAGCCTTCCACATTTTTTCCATGAGGCCTGGTCACAGACCGGGCCGCGGGGGCGTTGACCCCCGGAACTCTCTCCAGGTAAACTGAACAGAAGTTTTGTAAAATCCCTTTGGAATATTTAAAAAATAGTACATGGGATCATCCAGTTGACGTGTTAAGGGGCACGTCAGTCCCCCCTCGCTTCTAATATTACGAAAGCACAGAAAGCAAATGTGATAGTCATTATGGTCTTGGTAGATTATAGGGGAAAAATAAACACGATACTAGGAGACAGGGAAACTCATGCGCCTCTTAAAGTCCATCTCACTGCCACCATAAGTTTCACCAAAACTGGATTTTAAAGAGCTGTCTTCTGCGTATTGCCAAAGTAAGACCTAAACTGAAATTTCGGTGATCTCTAGAGTTTTTAATTCATTTTAAAGAACAGAAGTATCGATCGTTACTGTGTTCGCCGCATAACACAAAATAAATGATAATGCTGGTAACTGACGAATTCATACTAACACAATTGTAAACAGCTCACGGAGTGGATGGGATTCGAACGCATGGCAAGCCATGACCTGCTAATTTTAGGGCTGGTTTGCCATAAGCTCGAATCCTGCCTGTTCGGTGATATGATAATGCTGGTATTTAAACCTCCTAGGAAATCAACTCTGCAGAATTTGTTTTTGCTCCGTCTTTCATTATTTCTAAAGTTCTCGTAGTCTGTATAATTAACGTGTAAAAAAAGTATGTTCAAGACACAGACCATTAAGAAAAAGAAATAAAAGACGAAGAATCATAGAACCGCTCTAAGGCTCAAAGAATCGCAGAACTCGGTTCTTCAGGTTGAAGAACAAAAGGAAATGCTAGCTAAAGAAATGCAAATTATTGAGCTCAAATGAATCCATCGGAATTCAGGAAAGATGGGAAGAGCAAAAGACAATTAGTGAAATTGAAAAAAAGTCGTGTGTGTAAAATCCAGGGTATAAACGACATTAGTATTTGACCCTTACTTAAAGGAGATGGAACAAACTGATGCCAACAAAGAAACTGGGAAATGCCGAAGTATCAGGAAGACTATTTAGGGAGCCATTAATCAGACCAAAGATCGACAATCCAAATGGATTTTTCATAACAAGACTCAAATTCTGCCGACATCTCCAAAATATCCAACATAGCCCAAACCTCACTCGACTTCGTTTAAACCATTGATTGTGTGCGTGTGCACTCTACTCCAGGTCGACTTGTGGTACTCCATATTCATCAAGAACTGCTCCTCAAGGAAGGTTCCTTGATGCTGGTGAGGGGCCCTTGATTAGGGAATCGGATCTGCTCCGGTTCCCTGAATTGAGCCTGAATACCTTCCATCCTCCCCCCCACGTGCGCTGTATAATCTTACTGGTTTAGCGCTTCCCCATAATTATAATACTTATAATAATCAAGAGCTGCAAACTATCAAGTTCCTTAAATATTCTATGGAGATGAAGTCTGGACACAGGAGTCATCCTACGGTCATTAAGAAACAATGGATTAAGACATAAATCAAAGCACTATATCTCCCTTTGTAGCCAATACTAGAATTTGTATGACGGTGGCATCCACTGGGGATACAACACATCTTCAAGTTGATATAAATCGACTCTTCCAGTGGGCCACAAAAAAAAAAAAAATAGGATGTTCAGTTAAACCAGATTTCCGTTACTCTTTCTGCTTTGGAAAATTTTTGGAAAAAATTAAGTTGAATGTAAAACTAACTCATGCTCTTCAATATACCGAAAGACTTATGTGGGAGATTTAAGAATGATAATGTGTGAGGATCTCACAGGGATCACATCAGTGCCATTATCACAAATGTAAGAACTATGAATGATAGGCTGGATAACTAGAACCTTTACAATAAGAGATGTTAATTTTGATGATGATAGTCTTATTATCTCAAGTTATTTTTTCTCTCTAGACTGGAATATTGTTGTAGAACAGCCCCTTATTACACGCAAAATTGCAGACCTGGAGAATAAACAGGAACCTTCGCTACCACTGTAAATTCTGTTAAGCGCTTAAATTACTGGGAGTGCTTAAGTCCTTTGAACTGTACTTCTTGGAACGTAGGGGAGAAAGATACATTATAATTCACACCTAGAAAATTTTAAAGGGACTGGTCCTAAATCTGCACACAAAATTCACTGTGTAGAGATGGAATTATTTTCCACTGGCTCGGCAGCCGGTGGAAAATACTATCACAAAAGCAGAAGTGCAGTGAGTACGCTAAGAGAGAACTCCTTAAGGTTAAAAGGACCTAAACTTTTCAACACCCTTCCGTTATACATAAGGGGAATTGTCAAGAAAGATCTAGCTGTCTTCTAGAGGAGCGTGATCAGTTTCTCCAAGTTTTTTCTAGATCAGCTGGGCTGCAGTGCATGCGTTGGCCAGCGTGTGGCTGGTACTATTAGCCTGCTTGATTAGATAAACCAACAGGAGGCCTGGCTTGAGACCGTGCCACGGGAACGTTGACCTCTGAAACGTTTTATTTAAAGTTCAGGTATGGCAGAACAAAAAAAAAATGTGTACTACAGTATTCCTTCTGGCCTATACTGGGAAGGTTAACTCACATGTCTTGCAGTTAGCTAATGTATACTGTGAGACGTTCAAATGAATTTCTTCAAACATTGAAAAGTTTGTTGCACAGTAGAAATTTAATAGACTTTCACAGATTCTCATTTTCTTATCCAGTGCTAAATTTAGCTCAGTGACCCTGGCCACTGAACTCACGCTCTTTCATGCATGTTTTAATTATAAAATTGGTGGTTTAACCTGGAGCATGTGAAGAATGAATGTCTTACGAACCGAAACAATGCTCGGGGTTTTCAATACAATTTGTAGGTTGCTTGTAATTTGTTGTTGCCACTGTGTTATGATGTGTCTTCTCTACATGTCTGAAGGTTACACCATGATGTGTTTGTAGCTACAGGAGCACAGCAATGCTCCTGGTGTCCCCTCTTCAAAAATTAATTTATCTTTTTTTTTTTAATTTCTGCTGGTTGTAGCATATACTGCCTCCTCTTCCACCGCTCTATTGTTCCACCACTTACGAGACAATTGTCTAGTATCCTCTCCACATTTTTTGTTCACTTCACACACGTTGTTTTTTTGTTAAAGATATTTACTGTTTTTTTTTATCTTTCGTATCGTTTTTATGACCTTATGTATCAGATATGACAGCGACAAATGTATAAATTACACGTATGTCACATTTGGGAATTTACGCTGTTTCGTTCACCTGAAGCTGTATAGTGTGAGCGAAACGTATTCTGATGAGTGTCCAAAAGTGAGTATGTATCTAATTTATTCCTCATATATGGTCATCACTTTTCTTAATTTCCTGCTGCCAAGAAAAACTTTCATCTTCACTTGTTTCCTTACTTCTGGAGGCTATTTAGCGTATTTTTCATTCTTTTAGATATGGACATTACACCACTGCTGAAGTTACAGTGTAACTCACTGTACAGTGTGAACATTACACCACTGCTGAAGTTACAGTGTAACTCGCTGTACAATGTGAACATTACACCACTGCTGAAGTTACAGTGTAACTCACTGTACAGTGTGAACATTACACCACTGCTGAAGTTACAGTGTAACTCGCTGTACAATGTGAACATTACACCACTGCTGAAGTTACAGTGTAACTCGCTGTACAGTGTGAACATTACACCACTGCTGAAGTTACAGTGTAACTCGCTGTACAGTGTGAACATTACACCACTGCTGAAGTTACAGTGTAACTCGCTGTACAGTGTGAACATTACACCACTGCTGAAGTTACAGTGTAACTCGCTGTACAGTGTGAACATTACACCACTGCTGAAGTTACAGTGTAACTCGCTGTACAGTGTGAACATTACACCACTGCTGAAGTTACAGTGTAACTCGCTGTACAGTGTGGACATTACACCACTGCTGAAGTTACAGTGTAACTCGCTGTACAGTGTGAACATTATAAGTTTAATTTTTTGTACACTCGTACGTAGACAAACATACAGACATAGACAGACAGACACACACACACACACACACACACACACACACACACACACACACACACACACACACACACACACACACACACACACACACACACACACACAGTAACAAGGGGACACAGTTGGAAGTTGAAGACACAGATGAATCACAGGGATGTTAGGAAGTATTTCTTCAGCCACAGAGTAGTCAGTAAGTGGAATAGTTTGGGAAGCGATGTAGTGGAGGCAGGATCCATACATAGCTTTAAGCAGAGGTATGATAAAGCTCACGGCTCAGGGAGAGTGACCTAGTAGCGATCAGTGAAGAGGCGGGGCCAGGAGCTCGGACTCGACCCCCGCAACCTCAACTAGGTGAGTACAACTAGGTGAGTACACACATACACAGACACACATACACAGACAGGCAGGACTACAAAGAGACCTGGACAGGCTACAAGCCTGGTCCAGCAACTGGCTCCTTGAGTTTAACCCTGCCAAATGGAAAGTCATGAAGATTGGGGAAGGGCAAAGAAGACCGCAGACACAGTATAGTTTAGACGGCCAAAGTCTGCAAACCTCGCTCAAGGAAAAAGATCTGGGGGTGAGTATAACACCGAGCATATCTCCCGAGGCGCACATCAATCAGATAACTGCTGCAGCATACGGGTGCCTGGCGAACCTACGGATAGCGTTCCGATACCTCAGTAAGGATTCGTTCAAGACTCTGTATACCATTTACGTCAGGCCCATACTGGAGTATGCAGCACCAGTTTGGAATCCACACCTAGTCAAGCACATCAAGAAATTAGAGAAAGTGCAAAGGTTTGCAACAAGACTACTCCCAGAGCTACGGGGATTGTCCTACGAAGAAAGGTTGAGGGAAATCGGCCTGACGACACTGGAGGCCAGGAGGGTCAGGGGAGACATGATAACGACATATAAAATACTGCGCGGAATAGACGAGGTGGACAAAGACGGGATGTTCCAGAGATGGGACACAGACACAAGAGGTCACAATTGGAAGTTGAAGACTCAGATGAATCAAAGGGATGTTAGGAAGTATTTCTTCAGTCATAGAGTGGTCAAGCCGTGGAATTGCCTAGAAAGTGAAGTGGTGGAGGCGGGAACCATACATAGTTTTAAGGCGAGGTATGATAAAGCTCATGGAGCAGGGAGAGAGAGGACCTAGTAGCGGTCGGTGAAGAGGCGGGGCCAGGAGCTATGACTCAACCCCTGCAACCACAAATAGGTGAGTACATATACACACACACACACACACACACACACACACACACACACACACACACACACACACACACACACACACCAGGCAGAACTACAAAGGGATCTGGACAGGCTGCAGACCTGGTCCAGCAATTGGTTCCCGGAGTTCAACCCCACCAAGTGCAAAGTCGTGAAGATTGGGGAAGGGCAAAGAAGACCGCAGACGGAATACAGTCTAGGGGACCAGAGACTACAAACCTTGCTCAAGGAAAAAGATCTTGGGGTGAGTATAACACCAGGCACATCTGAAGAGCACATTAACCAAATAACTGCTGCAGCATATGGGCGCCTAGCAAACCTCAGAACAGCATTCCGACATCTTAATAAGGAATTGTTCAGGACCCTGTACACCGTGTACGTTAGGCCCATATTGGAGTATGCGACACTAGTTTGGAACCCACACCTATCCAAGCACGTAAAGAAACTAGAGAAAGTGCAAAGGTTTGCAACAAGACTAGTCCCAGAGCTAAGAGGTATGTCCTACGAGGAGAGGTTAAGGGAAATCAACCTGACGACACTGGAGGACAGGAGAGATAGGGGGGACATGATAACAACATACAAAATACTGAGAGGAATTGACAAGGTGGACAAAGGATGTTCCAGAGATGGGACACAGCAACAAGGGGACGCAGTTGAAAGTTGAAGACACAGATGAATCACAAGGATATTAGGAAGTATTTCTTCAGCCACAGAGTAGTCAGGAAGTGGAATAGTTTGGGAAGCGATGTAGTGGAGGCAGGATCCATACATAGCTTTAAGCAGAGGTATGATAAATCTCACGGTTCAGGGAGAGTGACCTAGTAGCGACCAGTGAAGAGGCGGGGGCCAGGAGCTTGGACTCGACCCCTGCGACCTCAACTAGGTGAGTACAGCTAGGTGAGTACACGCGCGCACACACATGCACACACACACACACAGACACACACACAGACACACACACAGACACACACACAGACACACACACACAGACACACACAGACACACACACAGACACACACACAGACACACACACAGACACACAGACACACAGACACACACAGACACACACACACAGACACACACAGACACACACGCACACACACAAGGGGAATGTCCTATGAAGAAAGATTAAGGGAAATCGGCCTGACGACACTGGAGGACAGGAGGGTCAGGGGAGACATGATAACGACATATAAAATACTGCGTGGAATAGACAAGGTGGACAAAGACAGGATGTTCCAGGGAGGGGACACAGAAACAAGAGGCCACAATTGGAAGTTGAAGACACAAATGAGTCAGAGAGATAGTAGGAAGTATTTCTTCAGTCATAGAGTTGTAAGGCAGTGGAATAGCCTAGAAAATGACGTAGTGGAGGCAGGAACCATACACAGTTTTAAGACGAGGTTTGATAAAGCTCATGGAGCGGGGAGAGAGAGGGCCTAGTAGCAACCGGTGAAGAGGCGGGGCCAGGAGCTAGGACTCGACCCCTGCAACCACAAATAGGTGAGTACAAATAGGTGAGTACACTCATATACAACAGGCCTAGTGTCGAATCGACATGTGCCTAGGGCAAAATGGTAACTAACACACGCACACGCGCGCGCGCGTCCATTCATATCCATTCATTCACAACACTAGTGTCTATCGATAAGTGCCTTTAACAATCTTTAAGGCGTACGTACATACGTGTGTTTTGGTACATTTGTAGCAAGGTGGGAGAGGCCGGTGAGCTGTACACGGAGCAACATGAACTGGACGTTTGTTAGGACATAAGACAGAGGCCAAGGATGTGGAGGGAAGAAAGGTTCTGGGGTAGGACAGAGCAGTGAAAAACCTTTAGAGGACAGGATGAGAGAGGCAAAGGTTAAGTGGGTTGACTACTTTGTGTTGATTTTAAGAGAGCGGTTTTTGTCAGAGTTACGAGTATGATGTCACACGAGATAAATAATACAAGATACAGGCAGCGTTTTGCCCAAACAGTGGCCGTATTTAGTTTTTATCGAGTCATTGACTTGTTAAAGCCGCCGTGTAGTCGACTGGGTGAAATATTGTCATTAATAAAGGCATCCACTGCTTCTGAATGTCTGTTACTCCACTTTGACGGTATTTATGTACCATTACACTTCCAGGAAAAAAACCAGTTGGCCATATACTACCTAACTTACAGCACCTAGCGGTGATACTTGATGGTGGTGTAACGCGTTAGGTGCATCACCTAGCATAACATCTTAGGTACATCACCTAGAATAACACCTGTGATGCACCACCTGGCGAGTGTAGATGGTGCTTATTAGAGAGGAGTTCCGGGAGTGTTGGGTGGCTGCTTGAGTCCTGCCTCTCACACTGTGTCTGCCGAGGAGAACCTTTGAAGGTGGGGGAGGGTGGGTTCTGAGGCTCCCACGCCCCGGCTACTGACTTGTGGGATTCACATCCTGTCGGCTACACCGCCTACCTTCTTCCATCACCACCGTCGCCACCTCAGCTCCCAGACTTTACTAATACTACATTCATGATATTACTGAGGCCATAAGTCTGCCAACAACTTGACAATATGATTCGCAACACTAGTGGCCACATCTTATTTTAACTTGCACTCTTGCGTTGTTGTGGAATCATTCACACTTTATGGAAGACTATACATGTATATGTTTTGTAACTGTTGAGCAGCGTATAGTTGACTATTTAACCAGCCTAGACAAGTGTGCATTACCTGGTTATCCTTGTTTGGAGAGGTTTCACTAACCAGTGACTTCATCACTTAAATATAGAGGTTATTGGAAGTTGTTGAAACAAGAAACAGTAGAAAACTTTGCAATCATTAATCAGAACTGTACACAAATGACAGTGGAAGATGAGGTAATTAGTCCCTTAACCTGGAAGCTTGTATTCAGTACCTTAGCCATGACTAAGATACTGAGCTCTGGCTTCCAGGCTGGGGGACTGATTACGTCATCTTCTACTGTCTCCTATATCAACATCTTCAAATAACCTCTGTATTGAATTGAGGAAACTTCAGGTTGGCGAAACGTCTTCAAATAATGATATCCAGGTGTTGTATCCAATTCATCTTGTTGATATTGTATACAAGTATTGTAATGATATTAGCCAGCCAGATCAACCAGGCTGTGATGGATATGTGGGGCAGCGGGCCTCCAGCAGCAAGAGCCTGGTTGACCAGGCGAGCACCAGACGAGCCTGGCCCATGGCCGGGCTCAGAGTAGATATACTCTCGAAATTCTTCAAAGGTATATCAAAATTCTTCAAAGGTAAGCCTACCTCCAGGTAGGTAGACTCCACTCAGGCTCATGCATTCGGAATTTGATTCGCTCCTCGGGTTTTATTGAGTGTTAGATTACCGTGTTAAATTTAATTAGGCCTGTCGGGTGCACGTGGGTCAGTAGGGTTGCAATTCGCCAGTACACCAACCTAAAACAGTGCTTCAGTCTCTAAAGGAAGGATAAAAATGTATGGTGCATATACGCTAAGAGATGTACGCTTCTTATTGTATATTTTCTGTATTGTCAGTGTTACTTGCTGGTGTGCTCACACTGGGCTCCTTGTTGCTGCAGGTATGGAGACAGGAACACAAGGAGTGTATCCTGTGTAGCAAGTGTCATCAAGTGCAGGTGTATTTATCCTGCAGGGGTTCTGGTGTGGAGACAGGAAGACAAGGAGCGTGGAGGGCAGTTAGGTGAGTGTCAGCCATTGTCTGGCGGCTGCTTTAGGGCTTGTGCTATAATTGTCTGACCTTGTTGAAATTCACCTTCACCTTCTTTTGTTTTAGTCTTAGGGCAGGAAGGGTTCCATACACCATAATTCCTGTCACTGTCCTCACGCTGTCCCATCCTTTACAAATTGTGTAACAGTAATAATCTTTTAATAGGTAATTCTTCTTAGCGATTTATGCCGGGTGAGCGCACTCTTCTCTCATCCGCGTCATCTTTTGTCCAGTGTTCCCTTTGGTTTTGGGGCTATGCATGTTTGATTATGGGTAAAGGCAACTGGAGGCTGCTGTACATGAGGCATGGAATAATATACCTCCCCAAACCCTCAAGAATTTGTGTGAGAGTCTTCCTAAATGGCTGGGGGACGTGATTAAGTGTAAAGGATGCACCACCCAGTATTAAAATCTCAGTAAGTGTGCAAATATATAATAATCTTTCATGGTATACGTTTGTGTTTTGGTACGTGTGTGGGGGAGGGGCGGCATAATGCCATGACTAGCACTATATATATATATATATTTATATATATATATATATATATATATATATATATATATATATATATATATATATATATATATATATATATATATATATATAATATCCACCAATCTCTGCAACTTCTCTTCAGAATCTCCCAAGAGCACAGTGTCATCAGCAAAGAGCAACTGTGACAACTCCCACTTTATGTGTGATTCTTTATCTTTTAACTCCACGCCTCTTGTCAAGACCCTCGCATTTACTTCTCTTACAACCCCATCTATAAATATATTAAACAACCACGGTGACATCACACATCCTTGTCTAAGGCCTACTTTTACTGGGAAATAATTTCCCAGTAAAAGTAGGCCTTTGACAAGGATGTGTGATGTCACCGTGGTTGTTTAATATATTTATAGATGGGGTTGTAAGAGAAGTAAATGCGAGGGTCTTGACAAGAGGCGTGGAGTTAAAAGATAAAGAATCACACATAAAGTGGGAGTTGTCACAGTTGCTCTTTGCTGATGACACTGTGCTCTTGGGAGATTCTGAAGAGAAGTTGCAGAGATTGGTGGATGAATTTGGTAGGGTGTTAAAAAGAAGAAAATTAAAAGTGAATACAGGAAAGAGTAAGGTTATGAGGATAAAAATATTAGGTGATGAAAGGTTGGATATCAGATTGGAGGGAGAGAGTATGGAGGAGGTGAATGTATTCAGATATTTGGGAGTGGACGTGTCAGCGGATGGGTCTATGAAGGATGAGGTGAATCATAGAATTGATGAGGGGAAAAGGGTGAGTGATGCACTTAGGAGTCTGTGGAGACAAAGAACTTTGTCCTTGGAGGCAAAGAGGGGAATGTATGAGAGTATAGTTTTACCAACACTCTTATATGGGTGTGAAGCATGGGTGATGAATGTTGCAGCGAGGAGAAGGCTGGAGGCAGTGGAGATGTCATGTCTGAGGGCAATGTGTGGTGTGAATATAATGCAGAGAATTCGTAGTTTGGAAGTTAGGAGGAGGTGCGGGATTACCAAAACTGTTGTCCAGAGGGCTGAGGAAGGGTTGTTGAGGTGGTTCGGACATGTAGAGAGAATGGAGCGAAACAGAATGACTTCAAGAGTGTATCAGTCTGTAGTGGAAGGAAGGCGGGGAAGGGGTCGGCCTAGGAAAGGTTGGAGGGAGGGGGTAAAGGAGGTTTTGTGTGCGAGGGGCTTGGACTTCCAGCAGGCATGCGTGAGCGTGTTTGATAGGAGTGAATGGAGACGAATGGTTTTTAATACTTGACGTGCTGTTGGAGTGTGAGCAAAGTAACATTTATGAAGGGGTTCAGGGAAACCGGCAGGCCGGACTTGAGTCCTGGAGATGGGAAGTACAGTGCCTGCACTCTGAAGGAGGGGTGTTAATGTTGCAGTTTAAAAACTGTAGTGTAAAACACCCTTCTGGCAAGACAGTGATGGAGTGAATGATGGTGAAAGTTTTTCTTTTTCGGGCCACCCTGCCTTGGTGGGAATCGGCCAGTGTGATAATAAAATATATATAAATATAAATATATATATATATATATATATATATATATATATATATATATATGTCGTGCCGAATATGTAAAACTAGTCAATTAGCAAGAACTCATTTAAAATTAAGTCATTTCTAAAATTTTCTGTTATACGTTTAAAGATATATTTTTTTCATTAATGTTGATGTAAAAATTTATAATTTTCCACCAGAAGGAACTTAGAAAACTGACCTAACCTTATCATAACAAGCGTAATTTATTTTAGCCTAACCCAACTAAATATATTTTAGATTTCTTTACAATAACTTAATACTAAACAAACACAGTGAAATATATATTTTTTTGTTAGGTTCAGAATGATTTGGGCGAAATTATTGCATACACAAATTTTCACTTGTCCAATTTGGCAAGATGAGCGTTGCTGTTTAAGCCAAGATCGCAAGTTCTGCCTATTCGGCACGACATATATATATATATATATATATATATATATATATATATATATATATATATATCCTCAGTGTGGAGTTTCACAGATGAATGAATAATGTATTTGTAGCATAATGTAAAAGATAATTAAAATTTATAACTTTTTAAAATTCTTTTCGTGACGTCATGTGTGGTAAGCATGAATATTTTTTATTAAACTGTAGTACAGTACATGCAAGGTGGTAAACTAGTTAATTATTATTGTACTATTAACATAGTTATTTTGGCAGTGGTGTGCTCTTGAGAGGCGCTCTAGTGAAAACATTTGTATAATGAGGGGAGTGAGAGGGTGTGGAACCTGCCTGGGGCTTCCCTTCTTGTTCCTCGCATGCTCACTGTTATTCATTGTCTTTCAATAATTTTCTAACAAAATCCAGCATTGCACCAAGTTTTATTAGCATGATGAGCTTCCAAGTAGTGTAACGTGAGAGGATTATTAATATTAGTAAGTAATGTAGTGTATAATGGTCTTCAATGTGTGCGGCTGCCTCACAGTTTAGTGAGAGGTTGACCTGCCAGGACTCATCAGTAAGTTACTGTGTCATATTTACCAGTATCAGTGAGCGGTGTAGTCTCAAGCAGTTAAGTCAATGTCAAAATAAGTATCTTCTTTAGTTCTTAGTATTTATGAAAGTTTATGTAACCAAGTTGACCCTTTAAGGTGTATTGATATGAGTATTATGCCAGGGGTGTGGGTGAGCACTTGATTGATGGCGGTGGCTGGGTATTATTACAGTATAAAGAGATACCTTTACAGACGAGGGCACCCTGGCGTTAGAGTGTGCAGGATGTGGGCGGCCCCACGTGGGCACAGAAACCCACACATGATTGTACCCATTGCTGGGAGGGGCGATAGTAGAGAGAGAGAGAGAATGAGAATGAATTTGGCTATGGAAGAAGGGGTGTGGGGGTGAGTTTGTGTTAACTTATTAATACAGTATCAAGAAGCACCTCTATAAGATGTTAAGACCTATGCTTGAATATCCTTGTGTGCCTGTGTCACTAACAACAAAATCCAACGTGTTACAGCTATTAAGAGTCCAGAACAGGGCACTCCTCGTTATCGCAGGCACCCGGCGGAGGGAATGAATCAGGATGGATGATCTACACATCCAACAGGAGATTGACGCAATAAATGTCAGGCTAGGTAAACTAAAGAGGAGACATTTATATGACATGCAGAGAAAACCAGACAGAAAACCCTCCCCAACCAGCGACCACCACCAACTACGTCATCAACACACCACCCCACAGGGCCTAACAAAGAGTTCGATGTTTCATTCACAAGGAGAACTTCCCGAGACCAAAGATTCTGAGTGATCTCCTTGAAGTTATAGAAGAATGGGTACCACCAGAATCAATCTATGTCCAAGACGGATAAAACCACCCCAACTGTGGACATCTTGCATATAACCAAGTAACATTTATATCTAACATTGTAACATTGTACCTAGTTCAGCTATCAAAACTTTGGGGGCCCAGTCCCTGGACCCATTACGTACCTCTGTAATCTGTAAATACCTTTGTAACTTGTCATGATTGTGACCAGACCTACCTGGAGTTCATTACCTTTGTAAATTGTGAGTTCATTACCTCTGTAACGTGCTCAGCTATCAAAACTTTGGAGTCCAGTCCCTGGACCAATTATGTACCTCTGTAATCTCTTGACTACCGCCCACAGGATGGGTACGGGGTGCATAATAAACATATTAAACTAAGTAAAACATTGTAACATCTATAAACCTCCAACGGCAGGACACCACCTCATAACACTTCAACTGACCAACAGCTCCAGCAAAGCAGCCAACCACCAGCTGCAGAAAGTGCCCTGCAACCACCAGCTCCAACAAGTGCCCTGCAACCACCAGCTCCAGCAAGTGCCATGTAACCACCAGCTCCAGCAAGTGCCCTG
>NC_091312.1:5796878-5809378 GCF_038502225.1 Cherax quadricarinatus | reverse complement strand
TTTACTTTCGTAGGGAGTGATTTCTGTGTGCAGATTTGGGACCATTGCTTCCAAGATTTTCCAAGTGTAGATTATGATATATCTCTCCCTCCTGCGTTCCAACGAGTACAAGTCAAGTGCTTCCAAGCGTTCCCAGTAGTTAAGGAGCTTGACAGAACTTATATGTGCAGTAAAGGATCTCTGTACACTCTCTAGATCTGCGATTTCACCTGCTTTGAATGGAGATGTTAATGTACAGCAGTATTCCAGCCTAGAGAGAACAAGTGATTTGAAAAGGATCATCATTGGCTTGGCATCTCTCGTTTTGAACGTTCTCATTATCCATCCTATCATTTTCTTTGCACGTGCGATCGTGGCACTGTTGTGATCCTTGAAAGTGAGATCCTCAGACATTACTACTCCCAGGTCCCTTACATTATTTTTCCGCTCTATTGTATGGCCGGAGTCAGTATACTCTGTTCTAGTTATTATCTCCTCCAGTTTTCCATAACGGAGTAGTTTTAATTTGTCCTCATTGAACATCATATTGTTTACCGTTGCCCACTGGAAAACTTTGTTTATATCTTCTTGGAGGTTAACCGCGTCCTCAGCAGATGACAGCCTCATGCAGATCCTAGTATCATCCGCAAAGGATGATTCGGTGCTGTGGTGTATATCTCTGTCTGTCTGATATGAGGATAAGGAATAAGATGGGGCGAGTACTGTGCCTTGTGGAACAGAGCTCTTCACTATGGCAGCCTCCGATTTAACTCTGTTGACCACTACTCTTTGTGTTCGATTTGTTAGGAAGTTGAAGATCCATCTCCCCACTTTCCCAGTTATTCCTTTAGCACGTACTTTATGGGCTATTACGCCATGATCGCATTTGTCAAATGCTTTTGCAAAGTCTGTGTATATTACATCTGCATTCTGATTTTCTTCCAGTACATCCAAGGCCATGTCATAGTGATCCAGTAGTTGTGAGAGGCAGGAGCGACCTGCCCTGAACCCATGTTGCCCTGAATTGTGCAGATTTTGGGAATCCAGGTGATTTGCAATCCTGCTTCTTAGCACTCTTTCAAAGATTTTTATGATGTGTGACGTCAGAGCTATTGGTCTATAGTTCTTAGCTAATGCTTTGCTGCCACCTTTATGGAGCGGGGCTATATCCGTTGTTTTAAGTGACTGTGGAATTTCATCCATGTCCAAGCTCCTCCTCCATAGTGTACTTAGGGCATGCGAGAGGGGTTTCTTGCAGTTCTTAATGAAAACAGAGTTCCACGAGGCTGGGCCCGGGGCTGAGTGCATAGGCATGTTGTCAATGGCTTTTTCGAAATCTATCGGAGTTAGGGTAATGTCGGAAATCTGGCATACATTTATGGAGTTTTGAGGCTCATTCATGAAGAAATCCTTTGGGTCGTTTATCCTCAGACCGATTAGTGGTTCACTAAACACACAGTCGTACTGGGATTTCAATGTTTCACTCATTTCCTTGTTGTCATCTATGTAAGTCCCATCCTGTCTGAGTAAGGGCCCGATACTAGATGTGATATTTGCCTTGTTTTTGGCATATGAAAAGAAATATTTTGAATTTCTTTCAATTTCACTAATAGCGTTAAGCTCCTGCCTCCCTGGTTCCTGTAAGAGTCATTTAACTTAAGTTCGATAGTTTCCACTTCCCTGGTCAGCGCCTCCTTTCGTGTATCAGATATTCTAGCACTCCCGAGGAGCTCAGTGACTCTTCGTCGTCTTCTGTAGAGGGAGCGTCTTTTTCTCTCCAGTTTACTCCTGCTCTTCTTCTTCCTTAGGGGAATATGCCTAGAACATGCTTCGGCTGCCAGGAAGTTGATCCTTTCAAGGCACTGGTTTGGATCCATGTCATTTAAGACATCTTCCCAACATGTCTCGTTTAGGACATGGTTTACCTGGTCCCAGTTGATGTTCTTGTTGTTGAAGTTGTATTTTGTGAAGACACCTTCACAGGTACATGCATTCTGCTGATCAGGACCCCTATACATATACGTCTGGACTTCGATTAGGTTGTGATCGGAATTAGTTGTTTTTGATATTCTTATGTCTCTTATCAGGTTCTCATTATTTGTGAAGATAAGGTCAAGTGTGTTTTCTAGTCTTGTTGGCTCCACTATCTGCTGGCTTAAGGTGTGTTTTTCGCAGAGACTTAGTAGCTCATGTGTGTGTGACCTTTCATCTGCGCTACCTCCGGGGATTGTTTCAGCTATAGCATTATTTGCTACATTCTTCCATTTTGTATGCCTTAGGTTGAAATCACCAAGTAGTAAGATGTTTGGGGATGGAGCTGGAAGGTTTTCCAAACAGTAATCAATTTTCAGTAGCTGTTCCTTGAACTGTTGTGAGGTTGCATCTGGTGGATTGTATACAACCACAATGACTAGGTTTTGGTTCTCGATCTTTATTGATAGAACTTCAACTACCTCATTTGTGGTGTTCAGCAACTCCGTGCAGATAAGGGACTCTTTGACATACAGACCAACCCCACCTTGTTGCCTGTTCTTTCTGTCGCATCTAAAAAGGTTGTAACCACTTATCCATATTTCACTGTCAAAGTGATCTTTTGTGTGAGTCTCTGTGAAGGCTGCAAACATTGCATTAGACTCCTCTAGAAGTCCACTGATTAAAAGGTATTTTGTTGTTGGTGGATGGCTTAAGGCCCTGTATATTAGCAAATATGAACGAGGTTGTATTCTGTGTTTGTTGGGGGGATTTTGTTATTGGCATCAGTAGTTGTAATTCTGGAGGGCCATGGGTGGCTACTGGCTGCGCCTCCAGTCCAACAAGGCTCCGAGGTGGTGGACCATGAGTATGAGAAGCTTCTCCATTATAAGGCTATTAATAGTGCCTAGGATAATCACTGCTGGTTGGAGTCTTAATGGCTTGCTCATGTGCAGCGTCGTGTAAGGCAGCACAACCAAGTCCACAAACTTAACGGAATGAACATACGATACGAGAAATTAAAGAATAACCACAGTGGAAATTGCGGGTTCTAGAACACTAAAAACACACACTGTCACCTTTGATATCCACAGCTCTTATCACTCTTAAGATAAATTATAAGAAATTTCGCCAGAACAACGAGAAGTTATCAAAGGGGAAATGGAGAAATTTCTGTGGAGTTACCTGATCAATCAGGTTGTGTTTGTAGGGCTGCCAATAACAGTAGCTTTGCTGATCAAGCGGTAATTATGGAAGCCTGACTAAGGGCTGCGAGTAGGAAAAAAAAATTACAGTCGGTCACTAGTATGTAGTTGAGCAATTTGTATGCCTGAGTTACCTACGTACAGACTCTCAGTCAGTGCCTGGGACATCACTAGTTCCCACTTGAGGTTCTCTCTGTAGCCTTTCTTCTCCGCACGCGGCACAGATGGTGAAGGTGATTAATTAAGGCTGGCCAGGTTCAGCTATGCAGGCGCCCTTCATCACATTGTGATTAACACACAATTATCATTCATATATCTTGTATTGAGGGGGATGTGAGGGCTGTGTTAGACACTGGAGGGCGTGGTAGCTAAGACTGATGTAGGTGGAGTGCCTTGCGTCTGCACCCGCATGAATTGCTGTACATGTTTGTTTACTGGGAAAGGTTCTGCCGGTTTTACTTGTATGCCGCCGTGGGTTAGGTTTAAGGCTTGTCTGTTGCCATTAAAACCGCATTCTTCCAGAACACTCACTCATTGCAATCTACAACTAGAAAGGTCTAGAAAGATTAGTCCCTGTGTGTGCGACACACACACACACACACACACACACACACACACACACACACACACACACACACACACACACACACACACACACACACACGGTGCAGAATACTCCCATTGAAAAGCAGGGGTGTAATGACACCAAACAAAAAGTGAAGCATGAAGACACTTCAGGACCAAGATTTTTCAATATCCTTCCTTCATGCATAAGAGGGATTATCAACAGACCCTTACCAAGACTCTATCTGGAGGTCGTTCCAAGGGTCAGCGCCCTCCGCGGCCCAGTCCTCGACCAGGCCTTCCGGTGGCTCAGGCCCTGATCAACCAAGCTGTTACCGATGGCCGCACGTAATCCATCGTGCGAACCATAGCTCGGCTAATCAGGCACTGACTTCAAGAAAGAACTGGGCAAGTTTCTGAGGTCAGGTTCCGATCAGCAGGACTGTGGTGTTTATGCTGGACTTAGTGTGGCTAGCAGCAACAGCCTGGTTAGTCGGGTCATCTACCGGCAAGCCTGGACAGGGACCAGACTTTGACCCTCGGAACACACTCCAGGTGGTAAGATGTTAAAAAGCGTGGGACCAATGTTTATACAGTTTTTTTTTTTGTGCCCGTAGCACCCCAGCTTTTCACTGGGTTCATTTTCCAGTATGTTATGGTAGTTTGCAGATTTGGGATTAAGCCCTCAAATACTTTCCATACATGTATTATTATGTATCTCTCCGCCTCTCCGCCTCTCCAGCAAGTGCATATTTGGAACTTTCAAGGTGTTACCAGTAATTTAAATGCTTTATTTTCTCTATACGGGTCGTAAATTGTCTCAGTATCTGTTCCAACTCCAGTATCTCTCTTGCCCTGAACTGAACCGTCAACATTGAATACCATAAGCGAGAGAATATAATCGATTTAAATAGTATGACATTTGCCTTATTGTGCTCCTTTGAAAGGAAGGTCAGCTGATATTACTACTGGGTCCTTATGTTCCCTTCGTTATATTTGATTTTGTAAACCGTGCTCCTTTTTTTCCATTCTTATTTTTTCATTATCTAAACATTATCTCTCACTGATTTTTATGCTTATTTTGGTATCCGCAAATGATACAAAACCGTGGCACGAGTTTTTTTTTTCAATCTATGTCTGCTACGAGGATAAGAAATAATAAAGGCACCAGAACCGTGCATTAGGGTATTGAGTAGGACTCTATGTGAAAGATACTTTCTGTTGCTCAGAACTGCTGAATTCTACGAATGGTACAGTAGAAATTCTAGGTATTAAAATTGAAAATAGAAATTTTGTAATTATCCCAGTCAGCAACTGCTGAAGAATTCACATTCCAGTTAAGAAAGATAGATAACTGTCTTGATAGGTTAGAAAATTCCACACCAAATATCCTTCTTAGAGATTTAACCTCCCACATGTAAAATGGAAGATAGCTCAACAGGTACATACCAGGGAACTAATGACGCTTTGTGAAAAGTACTCACGGAACCAACAGATAACTGAGCCCCTAGAAATGAATATACCCTGGATTTGATATTCAAAAACAACGAGAAACTAATCAGAGACAAAAAAAAATATATATATACTCTGACCACAACATCATAGAAGTACAAACGAGTATTAACTCAGGGTTGGGGAACTGCAGCACTAATGTAAGAGAAGGGATGTTCAGTAAGTTTAATTTAAGCAACCATAGAATTGACTGGGGAAAAATGGACATGAGCACCCTAAATCTTCACCAGTGTCTGGAGAAGCTAAATACAGAAGCATGTATTAAATAAATACCATTGAGAAAACCCAGAAGATCGGTTATATAGAGAGAGATACCGTAGGAGATGGTACAAAAGAAGAAAAGGGGTTACCGAATTGTTTGCAAACATAAACATGTCGCAACGAAGGAAAGATAGGCTTAGCCGAGACATCGCTGATTCAAAACAAAAACTTAAGAGGTTATACCAAACAGAAGAAGTACAAAGGGAGCAAAAGACCATACAGGATATTACAGGAAACCCAAAATATTTGTATTCATATGCAAAATCCAAGCTGAGAACTACCTGTAGAATTGGACCATTAATGAGACGAGACTCGTATACTGACGATGAACAGGAAATGAGTGAAATTCTCACGGAACAATACGAGTCGATGTTCAGTAATCCAGTAAATGACAGCAGGATAGAGAATGCAGAAACGTTTTTCATTCCAGCGGAAGGCCGCACAGACCAACATTACTACCAATCACATAGATTTCGAAAAAGGAATTGAAATCAATCACATAGATTTCGAAAAAGGAATTGAAATCAATCACATAGATTTCGAAAAAGGAATTGAAATCAATCACATAGATTTCGAAAAAGGAATTGAAATCATGCCCACT
This sequence comes from Cherax quadricarinatus, assembly GCF_038502225.1. NCBI lineage: Eukaryota > Metazoa > Arthropoda > Malacostraca > Decapoda > Parastacidae > Cherax > Cherax quadricarinatus. The sequence continues at coordinate 5,803,285 of NC_091312.1, read as the reverse complement.
CAGCACCTGGACCAAATTCATGGAATGCCTTATTTATAAAACAGTGCAAAGTACCACTAGCAAGAGCCCTCAGTATTCTCTGGAAAAAGAGCCTAGAAGGGTGAAATACCAGAAACCTTGATGAGTGCAGACATAGCTTCTTTGCATAAGGGAGATAGTAGAGCACTAGCTAAAAATTACAGACCAGTAGTACTAACTTCCCACATAAAAATCTAAAGAGTGATGAGACAGCAGATTACAAATTTCATGGAACAGCACAATCGGCATAACCCAAACCAGCATGGTTTTAGAGCAGGATGATCATGCCTGTAACAGTTGCTGAACCACTATGACAGGATTACGGAGGCTTTGGAAGACAACCAAAATGCAGATGTGATATACGTATACAGACTTTGCAAAGGTATTTGGCAAATGGGGCCATGGGGTGATTGCACACAAAATGAAGGTCATTGGCATTATGGGGAAGGCAGGCAGATGTATTTTCGGGTTCCTAACACACACAACACAAATAGTAGTAGTAAACGAAGTAAAATCCAGCATCAACGAGGTAAAAAGCTGTTCCCCAAGGCACTGTCCTGGCACCTCTGCTGCTTCTTATCATCATAGCAAACATGGATATAAACACCGATCACAGGTCTTGTATCATCATTTGCAAATGACACTAAAATGTCCCTTTGGTAAAAGACACATTACAGGAAGATATAAGCAGTGTTTTCCAGTAGGCAGTGGAGAACATGACGTTCAGTAGTGTTAAGTTCCAACTGCCTAGGTATAGAAAGAATGAAGAACTCAAAAGTAACACTGTATGCAAAACTCAAGAGCATCGTTCGAAAGGAACTCGTGAAAGACCTGGGAATAATTATGTCAGCTGACCTTTTTTTTCAAAGAACACAATAATACAAAGTTTACGACAGCCAGGAGGATGACGGGGTGGGAAGGGACAAGTGACATCTTCCAGCCTATTAGTGGACATAGCACAAATATCATAGTTACGGAGACGAGGCTCGGTAATATTCCAGCTACGAGCGACCATAAATCTATAACATAGAATTATACATAGTTATTTCAATAAATAATACCTTGATAAAACAGACTAATTCAAGACGCATCAGTATGCACTATTCATTTGTATGTACGTGTATGGTATCAGTGGGTGGGTAAATACGGTATATTTCAGTTAATGTACATCCTGTGTGTCTATATCACCTGTGTTATAGCAGGTCTTGTATAATTTATAAGTAGTGTTCATTAAAGGTGCTATTGTTTGTGAATGGGACGGCAAGAGGTCTGGCCAGTGAGCTTGGTGTGGGGGTATAACAGTGGGTCTTTTGTGTAGGTAGTGTAGTGAGTCGTGTGTGATTCAAGTGGTGGAAGTGAGGTTAATAAATAATATTGTGATAAGTTGGTGGCAGTTATCAATAGGAATCAACTCAGTCATATTAACCTTTTAATATCTTGTTACTTGTACGCCCTGCCTCAAAAAAATCCCTATTCTCATCTTGTCCCATGTCTTATCTTACTTTCTTTCATCCTTTTTTACCCTCGTACCTTTCCGTTTCCTGTCCCCCGTTCACTTCCTCCATGCTGCAAGAAGACAATGACAGGCTGCAATGATGGTACAACAAATGGCTGCAGGAGCTCAACCCTAACAAGTGTAAGGTTATGCAAATCGAGTAGGGAGAAAGATCATAGACGGAATACAGTCTGGAAGTAGAGTACAAATATCGTAAAACGAGAAAGTTCTGGGAGTGAACACCACAGGAAACCTAATGCCTTCAGTGCAGTGAACCGCAAATGTTCGACGGCATGTGCGAGGCTAGCTTAGTCTGAAAACTGCCTTCAGACTTGTTAACATACAAGCTGTTGCGAACCTGAACAGGACAATCAATACAGAACCAGCACCTGGTCACGCATGTTCTGAAGCTAGAGAAGGTTCAGTAGTTTATAATTCAATCAACACAGATGATGGAATTGAACTAAGAGGCAAGAGACTGATGGTACTCAACCTAACGACTCTTAGAAGAGAAAATGAATGGTGAAGACATAATGTGTCTTTTACTGAAAACTCAAGAGAGACTTGCATAGGTACTTATTTTTTAAATTTAAACTTAAAGAGAAACTAAGTTAGACACAATCATGCGTTTTATATAGAACTGAAATGAGACTAACATTGACATTTTTTTGTTTTATTTAAAAATGAGGGAGACTTACATGGGCATTTCATTTTTTTTTAATCTAGGTGATGTTGAGTCAGGTGACTTATAGTAACTTGTAGTGAGATATTTTCTTGGGCCGAGCAGCGGTGATGGTGATACCAGAATTAACATACAGTACATAACAGTTATGACAGAAGCACTTTCATGTTTTTTGTTTTTTCAACAGCCACACGAAGGCAGGTGGTGATTGTTTATTTGGATGTGACTGTTATCATTGTGATGTAGTCCTGACAAGTGGCAGGTGACAGTTTACATAACCTGAGTCACCTACACAAATAGGATATGGCACGAGAACGGGGTGTTTTTAGGGGCGTGGTGGACACAGGGGCGTTCGTAGGGGCGTGGTGGACACAGGGATGTTCGTAGGGGCGTGGTGGACACAGGGGTGTTCGTAGGGGCGTGGTGGACACAGGGGCGTTCGTAGGGGCGTGGTGGACACAGGGATGTTCGTAGGGGCGTGGTGGACACAGGGGTGTTCGTAGGGGCGTGGTGGACACAGGGATGTTCGTAGGGGCGTGGTGGACACAAGGGTGTTCGTAGTGGCGTGGTGGACACACGGGTGTTCGGTGTTCGTAGGGGCGTGGTGGACACAAGGGTGTTCGTAGAGGCGTGGTGGACATACGGGTGTTCGTAGAGGCGTGGTGGACACAAGGGTGTTCGTAGGAGCGTGGTGGGCACAAGGGTGTTCGTAGGGGCGTGGTGGGCACAAGGGTGTTCGTAGGGGCGTGGTGGGCACAAGGGTGTTCGTAGGGGTGTGGTGGACACAAGGGTGTTCGTAGGGGCGTGGTGGACACAGGGGTGTTCGTAGGGGCGTGGTGCACACAGGGGTGTTCGTAGTGGCGTGGTGGCCACAGGGGGGTTCGTAGGGGCGTGGTGGACACAAGGGTGTTCGTAGGGGCGTGGTGGACACAGGGGTGTTCGTAGGGGCGTGGTGGACACAGGGGTGTTCGTAGGGGCGTGGTGGACACAAGGGTGTTCGTAGGGGTGTGATGGACACAAGGGTGTTCGTAGGGGCGTGGTGGACATATGGGTGTTCGTAGGGGCGTGGTGGACACAGGGGTGTTCGTAGGGGCGTGGTGGACACAGGGGTGTTCGTAGGGGCGTGGTGGACACAAGGGTGTTCGTAGGGGCGTGGTGGACATAATGGTGCCCGTGGGGAATGTGGTGAACCCAAGGGTGGAGTGTCCGTGGGGGCGTGGTGGAGACAGGGTTGGAGTGTCCGTGGGGGCGTGGTGGAGACAGGGTTGGAGTGTCCGTTGGGGCGTGGTGGAGACAGGGTTGGAGTGTCCGTGGGGGCGTGGTTGAGACAGGGTTGGAGTGTCCGTGGGGGCGTGGTGAAGACCGGGTTGGAGTGTCCGTGGGGGCGTGGAGACAGGGTTGGAGTGTTCGTGGGGGCGTGGTGGAGACAGGGTTGGAGTGTCCGTGGGGGCGTGGTGGAGACAGGGTTGGAGTATCCGTGGGGGCGTGGTGGAGACAGGGTTGGAGTGTCCGTGGGGGCGTGGTGGAGACAGGGTTGGAGTGTCCGTGGGGACTTGGTGGAGACAGGGTTGGAATGTCCATGGGGGCGTGGTGGACACAGGGTTGGAGTGTCCGTGGGGGCGTGGTGAAGAACATCCTACATATGATGAGGTTAATGTCCAGTGTCTTATTACATACCAATCCCACACGGCACACACACTTACATCTTCTCCCGTCTCTTCTCTTTCCTCTACATAAATTTTCAACGCCTCTTACATTCCCTGTCCGTAGCTCTTCATCTCGCTCCCGCATTTTATTTTCATTCTGTGCTCTATCTTCGTTTTCCTTGTCATGTTTATTAAGAAATATCCGCCCTTATAGGTACGCATGACGTCAACAACTTGTGTCACTGTTGAATATGTAAGTGTTAAGAGGGATTGTACTCGCTGATTTTTGTTTTCGGGGTCGAGTTTTGGCTCCACCTTTCTGGTTTCGTTGACCAGAAATTTAAATTTTTGGTCATCTGTATTTTTTCACTTTATATATATATATATATATATATATATATATATATATATATATATATATATATATATATATATATGTATATATATATATATATATATATATATATATATGCAATAAGATCACAGTAAACAGGTGATTTCAGAATATGCAAAACAACCACTCTGAAAGAATAGAGAAATTCCAAGCGCTTTCGTGACTACTCACATTATCAAGGAACTATGAAAGTAAAGCATCCAAGGAAGCTATATAAGGGGTCTGGTCGGCACCTCACTATCAGATCCCACAACGGTTTAAACACGTGACGCGCGGCGAGCCAACTTGGAAAGGTCCTTGGCACAACTCACCCCACAAACTATTCTACCCAAGAAATAAGAAATTTTAAAGATTATTTGTCCAGTGTATTATTAAATTCTTCCCAAATTCTATTAATTATAAATGGATCTAATTTATATAAACCAAAGGAAATATTCATATTATTGTCAAAACTGCTTTTTATGAAACAAGATTCAATTATATTCCTGTCGACCATGGACTTGCTTGATACTACTTTCTCAACTTTTTGAAAATCAATTGGATGGTTAAAATCTCTTACATGAATAAATAGAGCATTGGAATCTTGTCCAGTTCTAATGCTATATTTATGTTGTTTTAATCTTAGTTCGAGATTTTTACCAGTTTGACCGTAATAAACTTTATCGCAAATTTTACAAGGAATCTTATAGACACATCCATCAGCATTTTGGGGGGAATTCTTTATCAAAAGTTTTTTTACTGTATCGAGATTTTTGAATACAACTTTAATATTAAAAGTCTTAAGAAGAGAAGGCATATCAACCAAGTTTTCATGGTAAGGGAGAACCAACATATTTTTATTTGAATAAGGCTGGTTGTCCCTTTTTGGATTGTAAAAAGTATTTCTGGCAACTTTAAAAGATTTATCAATTACATTTCTTGGGTATTTTAAATCATTACCTATTTCATAAATTTTGGATATTTCCTCATCTATGAACTCAGGACTACAAATTCGTAAAGCTCTCAGAAACATTGATGAGAAAACAGACAGTTTGACTCTATCTTGATGCGAGGAATAATAGTGGACATAGGAACAGTTATTAGTAGGTTTTCTGTAAATTTTAAATTTGAATTCATTATTACCCTTAATAATTAAAACATCTAGAAAAGGCAATGAGTTATTTTCTTCAAACTCAACAGTAAAGTTTATTGAATGGGCTAAGCTATTTAATTTTCCAAGGAAATGGTGTATATCTACATTTTTGGGCATAAGACACAAAATATCATCAACATATCTGAACCATTTAGCTCTATTAGGGAGGATTGTGTTAAGTAACCTTGTTTCAAAAAATTCCATGTATAGGTTACTAAGAACAGGTGAAAGAGGATTTCCCATTGCCATACCAAACTTCTGAGTGTAAAATTTATCATTAAATACAAATTTTGCATCAACAATGCAAAGTTTAATAAGTTTAATGATAGTAGGAACTGGCAATGGTAAATCATAGTTAACGAGTTCTTCAGATAAGAAACTTAATAAATCATCAACAGGAACTTTCGTAAACAAGGAAGTAACATCAAAACTAACCTTGACTGACTTAAATGATTTTAACATGGTTAGTTTTGATGTTACTTCCTTGTTTACGAAAGTTCCTGTTGATGATTTATTAAGTTTCTTATCTGAAGAACTCGTTAACTATGATTTACCATTGCCAGTTCCTACTATCATTAAACTTATTAAACTTTGCATTGTTGATGCAAAATTTGTATTTAATGATAAATTTTACACTCAGAAGTTTGGTATGGCAATGGGAAATCCTCTTTCACCTGTTCTTAGTAACCTATACATGGAATTTTTTGAAACAAGGTTACTTAACACAATCCTCCCTAATAGAGCTAAATGGTTCAGATATGTTGATGATATTTTGTGTCTTATGCCCAAAAATGTAGATATACACCATTTCCTTGGAAAATTAAATAGCTTAGCCCATTCAATAAACTTTACTGTTGAGTTTGAAGAAAATAACTCATTGCCTTTTCTAGATGTTTTAATTATTAAGGGTAATAATGAATTCAAATTTAAAATTTACAGAAAACCTACTAATAACTGTTCCTATGTCCACTATTATTCCTCGCATCAAGATAGAGTCAAACTGTCTGTTTTCTCATCAATGTTTCTGAGAGCTTTACGAA
>NC_091312.1:5791878-5794378 GCF_038502225.1 Cherax quadricarinatus | reverse complement strand
CCTTTCTCTCTCCACAACCTCCTCACTCATTAATTCGAACCTATATTGGCACCTTTAATGTACGCACACGTCTAGGTCTTGCTGCTTTTGTTCGTTGACGACGACGACGCCGGCTTCGTCTTCCTCTTCCTTTCTCTTCTTTCTTCCTCTTTTCTTCCTCTTCTTTCTTCCTCTTCTTTCTTCCTCTTCTTTCTTCCTCTTCTCCTTTCTTCTATCTTCTTCTCTCTTCTTCTCTCTCCTTCTCTCTTCTTCTCTCTTCTTCTCTCTTCTTCTCTCTTCTTATCTCTTCTCTCTTCTTCTCTCTTCTTCTTCTTCAAGTTTTGTAATGTTTCTGGCTACAGATAAAGAAATAGTCAAATAATGGTGGCGAAGAACAAACTAGGGAGGGTGTGAGACAATGGGAGCAGCCAGGTACACAAGTTAGGAGTACAACATCACCAAGACGTTTTAATCATGGTAATATTGAGTAAGGTGACTTGTAGTAACTAATCACGGTTATGTTGAGTCAGGTGACTTGTTGTAACTTGAAAGTAAATGCAGGCTGAAGTGAACGAGTCGATAGTATTGTTAGTATTTCAGACAGTTTTGTATTTAGAAATGGTGTATGTTTAATAAGGTGACTTAACCTTGTTAAACATAGGTGATTTGTTTGATGTATTCTGGTGAAACATGAGCTGCTGTTATAATAGTTCCTGCCATTAATGTGAGTCACAACTCGCAAAATAATATTAAAATATTCGCAAAGCTTAATAATTAAGGTCAGGTTTATTGTTCAGTTGAATAAATTATAGTATACAAAGTGGACGAGAAGCCTCCATTGGTGTGGCAGCTCCCACCCAGGCTGCGACCTTGGTCACTATGTGTTGTATCCATCAGTTACTTCTCCTCCTCTTGACACTCACTGTTCTCTGCCTCTCACACAACACAATTACACGGGTGTATTCTACAATTTTCTTTTGGATCTGTAGGTTTGAGTAATATTTAGGAAATCTGTGTGTGTGTATGCATGTGTGTTTTGAGCATGTGGTGTGCGAGGCTGCGACATTGTTGGGTATGTGTGGCGTGCCAGGTATTTCCCCCATCACCTCTTGTTAATGGGACCGGCTCAGCCTATGGCTCAACTCTTATAGCTTCCAGGAAAACCTGACATTTACACCCACTTGTAATATGCCTATAACCGGCTCTGAGGGTTCTTCTACCTTCACAGCCCGTCCCGAGGCCAGGTTTCCTTAATATTTTTTATCATTTTTTTTATCGTGCTTGCTAGCTGCACGCAGGTCTGCTTGACTATCACAGTCTGACTGATCTAACGTGAAGACGAAATAGTGGCCCAGTTTCATCTTGACTAATACTTCGTGCACTTGCTACATCAACCCGGCTTAATGCATTAAAAATTTTAACATTTAACTTGTTTTGATTTACCCTCGGAACACAGCCAAGGGTTTGTTGGCGGCCCATCGGCCCGCGTAGGAGAGTTGACAAAGAATTTTGAATCCCAAAATATATGCACAGATTTACACGCTTTATCATATATTTATCATAGTTTATCATATTTATCATTTGCAGATGACACTAAAATAAACATGAAAGCTACACTACGGTAGAAGATACTGAAAAATTACAGGAAGACATAAGCAGGGTTTTCCAGTGGGCAGTGGAGAACATGACGTTCACTGGTGATAAGCTCCAGCTGCTTAGGTATGGAAAGAATGAAGAACTCAAAAGGAACACTATATACAAAACTCAAGAGGGGCACCAAATAGAACGAACACGTAACACGTAAAAGATCTGGGAATAATTATGTCAGATGAACTTTCTTTTAAAGACCATAACAAGACAAAGATCACGACATCCAGGAAGATGACGGGTATTGAGAACTTTCAAAACAAGGGAAATAATGCTGATGGTGACACTATTCAAATCGCTAGTTAGTGCTCCCTCATTTAGAGGGAGCACTAACGGTCCCGTTCAAAGCAGGAGAAATATCAGAGTTGGAACAAATACAGAGATCGGTTACGGCTCACATTGAGCCAGTAAAGCACCTAAATTACAGGGAGCGCCTTCAAGTCTTGAACATGTACTCATTGGAGCGGAGGAGAGATACATAATATATACCTGGAAGGTACTCGAGGGCCTGGTCCCAAATCTGCACACTGCCATAACAACATACTGGAGTGAGAGATATGGGAGGAAGTGTAAAATAAACCCAGTGAGGAGCAGGGGTGCGGTGGGGACAACAAGGGAACACTGTATCAACATCCGGGGTCCCAGACTATTTAACATCTTACCAGAAGATATCAGAAACTGGACAAATATCTTCACCAGGTGTCAGATCAACCACATTGTGATGGATATGTGGGGCAGCGAGCCTCCAGCAGCAACAGCCTGGTTGACCAGGCAAGCACCAGAGGAGCCTAGCCCATGGCCGGGCTCCGAAAGTAGCAAGGCTCTCGAAACTCATCAAAGGTATATCAAAGGTAAAGGTAAGTGATACAACCAT
>NC_091312.1:5714378-5786878 GCF_038502225.1 Cherax quadricarinatus | reverse complement strand
CTTAGAAAAAAACCTCGAGGCTGAAAATTTGATTTTTTTTCTAAGGGGAAGATGAACTTGAATCTGCAAATTAAATTCTCTCCCAAAATGATTATAAATATTACCTTCAGTAATTCTAATACCATTAAGTCATTCGTAGAAAAGTGTGTTTACCGTATACATCAAGATGAATGACGCTGCCATCTTGAAGATCCCCAGCCTCCGTTGTCATAAATGTTACGAATTATTTTAAACGTTGATTTCATCACCATAAGAGAGTTTGTACGTACTGGCGATGGTTATTACGTGGTGTTTCAACACAGTACAGAAAATAACAGTAGTATTACTGTGAATGAAGTTAGTGTTGATGAGGAGCAACGAAGATAATCAGTTATTATTTCAATACTCGGAACGATAATGACGGACGTCTACGTTTTACCTATTTTTTTAAGCAGACAAGCCATTGAGAAATATATTTGTCAACTGAGAGCAACTTTTAGACCTCCATAATTGTTTGAGGAAGCTGCTTGTTTCTCTATTGTCACCGTTACTCCTGAAGTGATCCTTGTGTGGTGCGTGCGTGCGTGCGCGCGCCTACCACAAGATTTAAGTGGGTAATTTTCATGAGTCTTGAGAGAGGAAGAGTCTAACACACTAATGTTACTCGCCTAAGAGGAGTGTCATTTATTACACACACTAAGTGCATCGCATAATAATAGTCGTAAATATCCTGTGTATAATTATCATATCATTATATTAAGGAAAAAGAAAACACGAGTTAAATTACTTCTCATGGGGGAATGTACTTTTATAAATGTTATTGTTCTTAAGCTCTTAAATCTTGACCGTTATTATGGTTAATATAATGAAAGTAAGGCAAGAGGATCCACTACTTGCACCACTACTTGTCACACCTCAGTTAGGTGAGGAAACTTAGGGCGACGTCCTGGACCATTGTAAGGTCACAACCGTTATAACTTGACAATAGTTCAGGATAAACCGAAACGTTATCATAGCTCTCCTCTCGTAATTGTGGTGTTTTTCTGTGATTTGTTCCTGCCACGGTATTTGTAACTGTATTATTTTACCGGTATTTGTACCAGCGCCAATACTAGTACACAAGAACCTCTGTCAGTACGGTGCAGAATACCCCAAATGAAAAATAAATATGCAACGAGTACACTGAGACTACTTAGTAAATGTAAAGGGAAGATGACTTAAACTCTGATCAGCAACCAGCACCAACAGCCTGGCTATCTACTGGGAATTATGGTCTTGCACCGGGACGCGGGGACCATGACTCCCGAATTTCTCTCCAGGTAATCAGTACTTACACCAGTACCTATATCAGTACCTTGAATAGTGCCTATACCAGTACCTAGAATAGTGCCCATACCAGTACCTAGAATAGTGCCTATACCAGTACCTAGAATATTAATTATACCTAGTGCGTATACCAGTACCTAGAATAGTGCCTATACCAATACCTAGAATATTGTCTATATCAGTACCTAGAGTAGTGCCTATACCAGTACCTAGAATAGTGCCTATACCAGTACCTAGAATATTAATTATACCTAGTGCGTATACCAGTACCTAGAATAGTGCCTATACCAATACCTAGAATATTGTCTATACCAGTACCTAGAATAGTGCCCATACCAGTACCTTGAATAGTGCCTATACCAGTACCTAGAATAGTGCCCATACCAGTACCTAGAATAGTGCCTATACCAATACCTAGAATATTGTCTATATCAGTACCTAGAGTAGTGCCTATACCAGTACCTAGAATAATAATTATACCACTGCATATACTAGTGCCTATACCACTGCATATACGGGCGCATATACCAGTACCTTTGCCAGTGTATATACCAGTACCTTTACCAGGCCTGGTCAAGGACTGGGCCGCGGGGGTGTTGACCCCCGGAACACCTCCCAGGTAGACTCCAGTTTGTATATACCAGTGCTTATATAAATACTTATACTAGTTATTGTTCTTGTTTCCCCATGTGGGTTTGGGTCTGTACCAGTGCCTACGCAAAAAAATTAATTGTGTAACACCTGTTAAAAAGCGGAGTGAGCTAGACATAGTTGAAGCTGATACTTGCCATGGAGGCCAGCCATGGAGGCCAGCCATGGTGACCAGCCATAGTGACCAGCCATAGTGACCAGCCATAGTGACCAGCCATAGTGACCAGCCATAGTTGCAAACGATGGTTACCACGCACAAATTCCAGCAATGGATACCAGGTATGGAATCACATGTAAATATCCTATAATTAAATGAGTGATGGCATTCATGAAAATAAAGAGACAAGTTGCTGAATAAGTTTTGTATCACTTGTAGATGACATTAAAATAAGCATGAAAATCACCTCGGCAGAAGACAGTGAAAAATTGGAGGAAGATATAAGCATTGTTCCAGTTGGCAGTGGAGAGAACATGACGTTCATTGGTGATAAATTCCAGCAGATTAGATGTTCAAAGAATTAAAAACTGAAAGAGGACACTGTGTACAAAGCGCAAGAAGATTGTCAGATAGAACGATAGTAACAAGACCTGGGGGTCACGACAGCCAGGAAAATGTTGGGGGCGGATAATGAGAGTTTTCAGAACAAAGGAATTAGTGCCAATGGTGACACTTTTCAAATCGCTTGTGCTCTCTCGTTAGGAATGTTGTTCACCGTTGACGACCCCGTTCAGGGCAGGAGAGATATCAGAACTGAAACGGATGCAGATGTTTACGGCCCACATAGAGCCAATGAAGCATTTAAATTATTAGGAATGTTATAAATATATCACCGGAGCGGTGGAGACATAAATACTTCATAATATTTACCTGGAAAGTAATTGAGGCATTGTCTCAAATTTGCACATTACCATAACAACATATTGAAGCGAGGGATATGGGAGGAAGGGCAAAATAAACCCAGTGAAAAGCAGGGGCGCCGTGGGCACAATAAGAGAACGTTGTATCAACATTCGTGGTCCCAGACTATTCAGCATCTTACCAGAAGATATCAGAAACACTGCTGGGACAAGTTTAGAAGTCTTCAAGAGGAAACTGAACAAGTATCTTTACCAGGCACCAGATCAACCAGACTGGTGGATATGTGGGTCAACGGGCTATCAGCAGCAAGTCTGGCTGACCAGGCAAGCACCAGACGAGCCTGGACCAAGGCCGGGCTCCAGAAACTCATCGGAGGTATATCGAATGTATTGGAACAGTGAACGTTTCGCTGTGTAGAGCTTCATAGAGCTTCGATAAATTCTACACTTAACGAAACGTTTTTCTAGTAAAACTTTTGTAAGGCGCGTCTGTGTCTTCATTACTCGTATCAGCAGTGCACCTTTTCATGGATGTGACACGCACCGACCCTCACTTGCCCCATACATATTCCAAGACACTGTGAACACCTGGGTGATGTTCTACCACACCTGCTGACGCTAACACCACTACCCTGCAACGTCTCCTCGAAGTAGGGTGGGCGCTTTCGCACGCATTACAATTCATTAATTACCCGATCTAAACTACAAGAGTTAGATATTTGTTATTCTAGGTTTAGGTTAACATAAATTAACTGTCGGGCAGTTTGTCGGTGTTTACATTGTTGTTGCTCCTGAATATCTTTTACGTCTTGATCATGTCACCCCTGACATTTCGCTGCTCCAGTGATGTGAAGTTCATCTACTTCAGCATGTCTTCGTAACTCATGCCCTTCAGCTCTGTCGCGAGTTGAAGAACCCGTAATCCCCATGTTATGCTTACGGGCGTTGACCTTCAGCTCCTGGCGCCGCCTAGTAAACTTCACACCACTGGCATAGTAAGTCCTAGTCTCTTCTTCCCCAGTGTGTGTGTGTGTGTGTGTGTGTGTGTGTGTATATATATATATATATATATATATATATATATATATATATATATATATATATATATATATATATATATATATATATAGTACCTCTGAACTAAGTAATAAATCTTCCTCCACTCTTAACAACCAGTTGCTGCAGAATACACCACATCAATCATATTATGTTGGTTTTGTAGGCCTTCAGGCCACGAGCAGCAAGTAACCTGGTTGATGATAAGGCAGACGAGAGAATTTGGCCTCAGGCCGAAGTGTGAGGGGGTAAAAAAAGAAAAAAAGCTAAGAGGAAAGACGAATGAAGGGTGGAGAAGTGGAAGAACTGAGAGAGAAAAAAAAAGGATGAACAAGTAATGGCAGATGGTAATGATTATTCAAACAATGTTACAAAAAACAAGGAAGAAGAGAAAGAGCGAGTTGAGCAGGATGGTCATTACATTATATAAAACCTATAATGAGTAGACTACATAATAATGATGGTATCCAAGAGAGCCCTGGAGGCCCTCTTGGATACCACGGCTACAATTCTACAACCAGGAAGAAACTTCCTGAGCTCTACGTCTTTCTTTTCCGTCTTTCTACGAGGGAAACCCCTCAAGGAAGGTTCCTTGATGTTGGTGAGGGGCTCTTGATTTAGGGAATTGGATCTGTGCTCCAGTTCCCCGAATTAAGCCTGAATGCCTTCCGCATCCCCCCCCAGGCGCTGTATAATCCTCCGGGTTTAGCGCTTCCCCCTTGATTATAATAATAATCTACGAGGGAAGCAGTGGGTGTGAAAGTTGTGGAAGCATTGACTATGTTGGTGTCATGGCTGGTGACGCAAAACCCGGCCAGAGAACTGCACTCTAAGTCATCTTTTTCTACATGCACCCTAGCACTGGCGGGAAACCTCAGGACCCGTCTTTATCCACAGGATCTCCACGAGGGTATCGTCATATGGTAAACTTTTTATTAGATAATTCTTAGGGGTTCATCCCATTTGAAAAAAAAAAGTAGTTTTTTTACTCCATATTAAAAATATCATCTGATTAAGATCTGTGTCAGGTGACACTCGTATTTCCTGACACACACGCAAAAAAATCACCTAGAGAGAGACATGTGGAGTGGTGTCGTGTCTGGGAGTGATGGTGTGAGGGCTTGGGTTCAGCGCCATCTTAACCTGCCGCCCTTTCAATTTAGCCGATGTATCCACCCTATAATTTCACGTCGCAGTCACACACTGCCACATTTCTCCGTTTGTCGAACACCCTCAGTCTGGGTTGTATAAATCTTGAATAAACTATTTTTGCTTGTAATTAAGGGTGATATAGATTTTGTGTGTACAGCCTCCCAGGCTCTCCACACACTAAGCAGCACACTAAGCTTGTCCTTTGCATCTTGTCCTTAGGACATCTCTCCCCATAACTTATTTTTTTTAGTTGATTCATTCATTGTCAATGTTTTTATTTAAAAAAATCGACTCAGAGGGTACCACCTAGTCCATAGGTAGACATAAGAATTGTGCTGGTGTTGATCGTGAGTAAGCATTGGCCTCTACTTGAGCAGTGTGAAATTGGTGATGCTAAGACTGAAATGTTGTCAGATCTCACCATCTTGACTGTCTTGGATATTACTTGCTGTTTTGTGCCGCCGCTGATTGAGCACCGCCCACCACCTCTCTCAGCCTTCATGGTAGGTCGCCAGACGTTCTCCTTACTATTGGTATAATATCTACTTTCGATTGGAGAAGTTTACCTACCTGTGGTTGCCGCCTCAGCTCCTTCGAGCCACTCCAGCCCTCTTGAAGATAACACCAAGTCTCATGTGGGAAGTTGGCAGAGAGAGAGAGAGAGAGAGAGAGAGAGAGAGAGAGAGAGAGAGAGAGCGAGCGAGCGAGAGCGAGCGTGTACTCAACTTATTGTGGTTGCAGGGATCGATTCATAGCTCCTGGCTCCGCCTCTTCACTGGTCGCCACTAGGTTCACTCTCTACGTGCTCCATGAGCTTTGTCATACCTCTTCTTAAAGCTATGTATGGTACCTGCCTTTACTACATCACTTTCCAGACTATTCCACTCCCTTACAACTATGACTGAAGAAATGCTTCCTAACATCCCTGTGACTCATCTGAGTCTTCAACTTCCAATTGTGACCTCTTGTTGTTGTGCCCCATCTTTGGAACATCCTGTCTCTGTCCACCTTGTCGATTCCTCCCAGTATTTTTTATGTCGCTATGATATCTCCCTTGTCCTCCAATGTCGTCAGGTCGAGTTCCCTTAACCTCTCCTCGTAGGACATACGTGTGTGTGCTCGCCTCTTTGTGGTTACAGGGGTCGATTCATAACTCCTGGCCCCGCCTCTTCACTGATTGCTACTGGGTCCTCTCACTGCTCCATGAGCTTTATCAAACATCGTCTTAAAACTATGTATGGTTCCTGCCTCCACTACGTTACTTCATAGGCTATTCCACATCTTGACAACTCTGAAGAAATACTTCCTAACGTCCCTTTGACTCATAGGAGTCTTCAACTTCCAATTGTGACCCATTGTTTGTGTCCCATCTCTGGAACATCCTGTCTTTGTCCACCTTGTCAATTCGTGGCAGTATTTTATGTGTCGTTATCATGTCTCCCCTGGTCGTCCTGTCCTTCAGTGTCGTCAGGCCGATTTCCCTTAAATTAACCTCTCTTCGTAGGACAATCCCCTTAGCTCTGGGTCTAGTCTCGTTGCAAACCTTTGCACTTTCTCTAATTTCTTGATATGCTTGACCAGGTGTGAATTTCAAACTGGTTCTGCATATTCCAATATGGGCCTGACGTATATGGTGTACAGAGTCTTGAACGATTCCTTACTGAGGTATCGGAACGCTATTCTTAGGTTTACCAGACGCCCGTATGCTGCAGCAGTTATCTGATTGATGTGCGCCTCAGGAGTTGTTCTCGGTATTATACTCACCCCAAGATCTGTTTCCTTGAGTGAGGTTTGCAGTCTTTGGCCACCTAGACTACACTCTGTCTGCGGTTTTCTTTGCCCTTCCCCGATCTTCATGAATTTACATTTTGCGGGGTTAAACTCAAGGAGCCATTTGCTGCACCAGGGTTGTAGCCTGTCCAGGTCTCTTTGTAGTCCTGCCAGATCATCGACCGATTTAATACTCATCATTAACTTCACATCATCTGCAAACAAGGACACTTCTGACTCTATCCCTTCCGTTATGTCATTTATATATACCAAAAACAACACAGATCCTAAGACTGATCCCTGTGGAACCCCACTCGTCACAGGCACCTACTCTGACACTTCGTCACGTACCATGACTCGTTGTTGCCTCCCTGTCAGATATTCTTTGATCCATTGCAGTGCCTTTCCTGTTATGCGTACCTGATCCTCTAGCTTTTGCGTTAACATCTTGTGAGGAGCTTTGTCGAAGGCCTTCTTGCAGTCCAAGAAAATGCAGTCTATCCACCCCCCATCTCTCTTTCTCTTGTCCTACTTCTGTTACCTTGTCATAAAACTCCAGTAGGTTTGGGACACAGGATTTTCATTCCCTGAAACTGTGCTGGTTGTCGTTTAACAGCTTGTGTCTTTCTAGGTGTTCCACCACTCTCCTCCTGATGATCTTCTCCATGACTTTGCATACTGTACGTGTCAATGACACTGGTCTGTAGTTTAATGTCTCGTGTCTGTCTCCTTTCTTAAAAATTAGGACTACATTTGCCATCTTCCATACCTCAGGTAGTTGCCCAGTTTCATTGGATGTGTTGAAGATCTTTCTTAGTGGCACACACAGCATCTCTGCTCCCTCTCTAAGGACTCACGGAGAGATGATGTCTGGTCCCACCGCCTTTGAGGTATCAAGTTCACATAGCTTCTTCACCACCTTTTCGATTGTGTGTATTTCATCCAGCACTTGGTGTGTGTGTGTGTGTGTGTGTGTTACCATTTTATCCTAGGCACATGTCGATTAGACACTAGGCCTTATTATTATTATTAAAGATTAGCCGGTATTCTCCCGGCTCGGGCCTTTTCCAAGTGGTGGCCCGGCCTTGGCTCCCTCTTTGTGTGTGTGTGTGTGTGTGTGTACTCACCTAGTTGTACTCACCTAATTGTGGTTGCAGGGGTTGATTCATAGCTCCTGGTCCCGCCTCTTCACTGGCCGCTACTGGGTCACTCTCCCTGCACCATGAACTTTATCGTACCTCTGCTTAAAGCTATGAATGGATCCTGCCTCTGCTACATCGCTTCCCAGACTATTCCACGTCCTGACTACTCTCTAACTGAAGAAATACTTCCTGTGTGTGTGTGTGTGTGTGTGTGTGTGTGTGTGTGTAGTCACCTAATTGTGGTTGCATGGGTCGATACTCAGCTCCTGGTCCCGCCTCTTCACCGACCGCTACTAGATCCTCTCTCCCACTGCTGCATGAGCTTTATCATACCTCGTCTTAAAACTATGTATAGTTCCTGCCTCCACTACATCGCTTGCCAGACTATTCCACTTCCTAACTACTCTATGGCTGAAGAAATACTTCCTAACATCCCTTTGACTCATGTGAGTCTTCAGCTTCCAATTGTGACCCCTTGTTTCTGTGTCCCATCTCTGGAACATCCTGTCTCTGTCCACCTTGTCTATTCCACGCAGTATTTTGTATGCCGTTGTCATGTCTCCCCTGACCCTCCTGTCCTCCAGTGTTGTCAGACCGATTTCCCTTAACCTTTCTTCATAGGACATTCCCCTTAGCTCTGGAATTAGCTTCGTTGCAAACCTTTGCACTTTCTCTAATTTCTTGACGTGATTGACCAGGTGTGGGTTCCAAACTGGTGCTGCGTACTCCAGTATGGGCCTGATGTACACAGTGTATAAAGTCTTGAACGATTCCTTACTGAGGTACCGGAACGCTATTCTCAGGTTTGCCAAGCGCCCATATGCCGCAGCAGTTATCTGGTTAATGTGTGCTTCTGGCGATGTACTCGGTATTATACTCACTCCTCGGTCTTTCTACTTGAGTGAGGTTTGCACCCTTTGGCCTCCTAGCCTATACTCTGTCTGCGGTCTTCTTGCCCTCCTCCGATTTTCATGACTTTACATTTGGCTGGGTTAAATTCTAGGAGCCAGTTTCTGGACCACGCATCCAGCCTGTCCAGGTCTCTTTGTAGACCTGTCTGGTCCGCGTCTGATTTAATTCTCCTCATAAACTTCACGTCATTTGCAAACAGGGACACTTCTGAGTC
This sequence comes from Cherax quadricarinatus, assembly GCF_038502225.1. NCBI lineage: Eukaryota > Metazoa > Arthropoda > Malacostraca > Decapoda > Parastacidae > Cherax > Cherax quadricarinatus. Next base: position 5,777,818 of record NC_091312.1, on the reverse strand, counting down.
TATCCCTTCCGTTATGTCGTTCACATATACCAAGAATAGCACTGGTCCCAGGACTGACCCCTGTGGGACCCTGCTCGTCACCGGCGCCCACTGTGATACCTCATCACGGACCATGACTCACTGTTGCCTCCCTGTTAGGTATTCTCTGATCCATTGCAGTGCCCTTCCTGTTATACGTGCCTGTTCCTCTAGCTTCTGTACTAATCTCTTGTGAGGAACTGTGAAATGTGCGCGTGTGCGCGCGCGCGCGCGCGCGCGCGTGTGTGTGTGTGTGTGTGTGTGTGTGTGTGTGTGTGTTTTAGAACTTAATAGATTTTTATGAACACACACACATGTTGTTCATTCATCCACACACGCCCATCACACATTCTCACTCCCTTACAAAGAAGAGTTTGAACGGATTTCCTATCACTATTCACAACGTCATTCAAAAGTTGTTAGATCACATATATTACTTGTACTCTATAGTTCTACTTACCAGCTTCCTACACCCGTATCCTTAATGAACTATAGTTCCTGGGTTGTATCTACAGTTGCTTAGTATTAAGTACTACACCGCCTCGTGCACATGTTATTCCTCCTGAACTGCAGGCAATGCTATGAAGAAGCTCGTATAAAACTAGACTTCTTGCGGTCACTGGGTGATCTGCGACAAGTATCTCCCCCACTACATAACTCCAACCCTTTGGAGAGTCAGAGGGACAATTCTAATAATGCCTGCACCAAACAAGTTAACACTCACAACCATCTTATGGACTTCAGAGTGCCAGGCTCACCATCAAAGAATCACATACGTCGCAGATGTTTAGAACTGGCTCTCATCGCTACTACCAACATGGGTTTAGAGCAAGTAATTCCTACCTCTCAATTGCTGGATCATTACGTTACAGTCTTGGCCCAAAAAATCCACATGTGGTGTGCACAGACTTTGCAAAAGTCTTCGACAAGTCTGATCATTGTGTAATAGCACGTAAATATGTGAAAAACGAATAAATGGACAAGTGGACAGATGGATACTTAATCGTAAGTTCTTCCTTAAGACACACTATTCACCCTAATTCTCTTCCTTGAGCTGTACTGGAACATTAGTGAGAAAGATGTATCATAATTTGCACCTGGAGGGATTAGTCCCAAATATGCACACCGAAATAACTCCATACGAAATAAGATGCTCGTCAGAAGGTGCAAAATGCCTTCAATGAAAAGGGTGTGCAATGAGTATACGAAGAGATTAATCAAGAGGGTGCAAAGGGGCCGAGACTCGTCACCCTTCTCTCTTCATACACAAGGAAAATTACCAACAAACCACTGACTGTCTTCAAGAGGAAGTGTGTTAAGTTTCTTAACTCATTTTGTCTGGTGTCTACGTTGAGTTACGTGCGGCTAACACCAACATCCTGATTGATCAGTTCAACCAAATGGCCTGGTCTGTGACTGGGCCGCTGGTGCAGCGACTCCTAGAAATATTCATAGGTTCCTTAGACATGTAGGAGCTGACTTAGGCAGTCAGTCATAGTAATCTTCCCCAGACATGTTGCAGCTGACGTAAGGAGTCAGTTGTAGACCTGATGTTCTCAGGTATTCTGTTCACAAAAGACACGATGGAGCTGCGTCATCGAGGACAGTTCATGCAAGGCCTTGTTTGACGACTAACTAATTGTCAGGTACCTTGGTAGTGGTGTCGAATCCATAAGGGCCTTTAGGCTGTACCAGAGATAATGTGTATAGGACTGCTGTCGAGGTTCTGATCAGGTACCTTGGTAATTATGTATAACTACAAGAGTCTAAGCTTTTCCAGAAGTAGTATAGAGGTAGTAGAGTACGTCAGGCATCTTAGTATTAATGTATACCTTGCAAGAATTCGTCTAGGCTCTTCCATTGGTAGTATGTAAAGTACGGTGATCGAGGTATGCCAGAGGGTAAATGAGTTGTGGAATGCTATAGTCCAGTCGTATATATTTGGATTCTTGGCTCTGATAAGAACCTTCTCCGAGCATTTATTTCTCTGCTCTTGTACCTTGTCTCAGTAATTTGCCTAGGAAACCGTATTCAGATGTAGTGTCAAGCTATAGTTCGTTGTTAAGTTTAAAAAAAAGCCTATCTGATAGAATTTCGTGTAGTAAATAATAAAACAGATTGCTAAAGGAAGGACCAAATACAGATAGTCAGCTGCTCATTTACTTTTCGTACAAGATCAAAGAAAAGTAACATAACGTCAGCCATTTTTTTACACAGGGGCAGCCAGTAACATGTAGGCGGTGTTTTTAGAGTGCTGCCAGACTTGTTGACTGCGTGAATGACCTTGTCCAACCACCACGGGTGGGCGGGGCTTCATGCTGCTGTAGGTGGTGCGGGATAGTTGATGATGCAGAAAACACACTGTACCTGTAACAACACTGAAATCTTTACCCCTCAGATGTTAACTCAGATAGAAGAAAAAATTGTTAATTAACAATAAATAGACTGTATCAGACCAATCATTGTGGTAGTAAACTCGATTCATTCTTAGCAAAGTATAAAGTTGCGTACCCCAAGGCATAGTTCTGGCACATTTATTGTTTCTCATCCTCATTGCAGACAATGATAAAAAAAAAAACATAGCTTTGTATCGTTGTTTGGGAACTATACCAAAATAATTATAAAAGTTGTCTAGGTAGAAGATACAGAAAATTCTGTACATACCTGAACAGATCATCGAGTTATCAAAGAAAACTCAGACGTTCAGCGGTGACAAATCGCAACTGCATAGTTATATAAATAATGAATTGAAAACAAGCGCATGATACAAAATGTAGACAGATCATTTCATGGAAAGGAATATGCGGAAGACTTGTAAACATTGACGTCAGATGACGTATTGTTTATAAAACTCAGCCATGATCAGGTTGTGTTATGAGAGCTTTCGAAACAAGAGACGTTATGCCAGTGAGGGGGTTACATAAATTATTTGTGCTCTCACGTCTGAAAAAAATGTTCTGCACATAGTGATATGTGGCGTGACCTCCATTCATTTCACTTACTGTTCCCTTGTAACTTGAGCGCCAAGTATTTTGTAGAAATTTCCACAGATTTGGTCACCAATTACATAAGAAGAACATAGGAAATATATTGAAATATATTGATTAATCTTCATGCCAGTTTAAGATGTATTAAGTTGTAATGAGATAGGAAAAATGTGTAATGATGCGGATTAATATGAACATATAAAGGACACCCAGTTCGAACAATTTCCATTTTTTTTTTTAATCGCCTCTCCTTTTCGAGTCCCAGGATTTGTTTTGCTGTATGAGGGAGAGTCGGTGGTCTTTCCCTGTAAAATTTTGACGAATTTGAAACCGTTTGCGGGCATTTTTAGTGCAGCTTGAAATTTTGTAACTGGCTTCATGTCTTATTTTTTTTTTTTAACACGGCAGTTTCCCACCAAGGCAAGGTGATCCGAAAAAGAACACTTTCATCATCACTCACTCCATCACTGTTTTTCCAGAGGCGTGTCGGTACTATGGTTAAAAAAAATGTAACATCACCCCTCGTTCAGAGTGCAGACACTGTACTTCTCACCTCCACGACCCAAGACCGGCCAACCGGTTTCTTTGAATCCCTTTATAAATGTTATCCTGCTCATATTCCAACAGCACGTCAAGTCATAATTGAAGTACGAGGCCAGGCTTAAGAATGGGTCGCGAAGTCGATGATTCTAGGATCTATCAACAAATGAATTAACAGGTTAACATAATTACTTCACCTAGACTTTTTTGTGTGGTGGAGGAAGAGGTACCAGGCCAGAAAGTTAATTGTTAATAGATACTAATTAACTGAGATTGGGGTTCATGAGCATGACAGTTTCTCATTAATGTCAAAAGTGTAGTTTTCACGTGGTATTTTGAAAGAAGTGTTCTTTTTAACTATCGACCCTGCAACCCAAAATACAGCACAGATTATAAAGGCAACCGTGAGTCAATCAGGCGTGAAGTCAAATTGTAATCGATATACTGTGATAAGCAGCATCCTTGGTGATTTAGGATTTACTCGTTGAGAGACGTTAATAAAAACAAGACATGAGGTCTCGTGGGAACAGCAACAGGTGCGTTGTGACCCAGGTAGTGAAGAGGGCAGGTCGCTGAGGTGGGTAACAAGAGCAAGTTTTGCTCCTGAGGGTAACATAACGGGAGCGCTGGTTTACTTGTAATTTAGTTACAAGCGACGCTAAATGTTGCAAGTCGATGTTGGAATACTAACATTATATTCCTTCGCATTTAGCAACCAGTGTTGAGGCAGCCTCTCTACTTTACCTTAACGTGTGGGTGAAGTGTATCGATAGAGGAGCGAGGATAACATTGTGGCGCGTCCCTCCGTTATAACGGGCATCTTCATACAATAACTCATCAACTACAGTTACAAGGAGACCACAACCTTAGCAGGTTACCATCTTCATTTTGTTGTTATATCTATTTTGCTCTTGTTTACTTCGTCTTATCTCTCTTTCATGTTTACTTCTTCACATTAAATAGACTGTTCCATTATTTTTTATTTCCTTTTAATAAAGTATGTACATATCTAGTGATGGTAAACATTTCATACATACGTTTAAAATCTGATATACAAGATCGGTATTGATGAAAATACTAACAAAAAATTGTGCTGAATTGTGATGCAGTTTGATGCGCCTTTCCAGTATAAGGTACAAGAGAAGAATCATGGGGCGTAGCGGGGTGATTATAGCAGTAACTACACAACCCGGCCTCCTAAAGTATGAGTCGATTTCTTACACGATTTTGGTTATTATTGTCTATAATTTAACGAGTTATAACATTAAAATGTCAAGTCATACAATTGAATGACTAAAAGTCACAACAAAATACTGACTTTGGTTTGAAGGAAGGCCTGAACTACTGCTCCACATGCATTAATGTCACCACCACCTGTGGCAGAATCGACCATAACTACAGTAGCATCAGTAGAAGTAACAGTAACAGCAGTTGTAGTAAACTTGAAAGTATCTCCACTGTTGCGTACTTAATTAGAGAAGGAGTTGGGTTTAGTAAATACTGGTGAAGTTGGGTTGAAGAAGGCCTCGTCTTCCCTCCCAATAAGTAACTCAAGACTGCTGAGCTTAGCTGCTGCCGTAATTGACCAGAGCGGGTTTTTTTTTTTTTTTTGAGGGGGGGGTTGTTTTTTTTTTTTTTTTTTTTAAGTAGCCTAGTGACATGGGCGGCCTCTAATAAAGTTATATAATGTAATGCAGTTTACTCTTATGCAACTTATCTTGGATCGGCCTACAATGAGTAAGTGTTGCTTAGTACAAGTGAAGTAGAGTTTGTTTCACGATGTTCAAGCTGATTGTCGCTAAGCTAGTTATCCTCCAGTGCAGTATAGAGGCGGGTTGAGGATCTTGTAGTGTGGAGAGTAATCTGAACTGTGATGTCAGCACACTTCTGCCAAGAGAGCGATTGAGTGGCGATGTTTTTTTGTGTGTGGGGGGGGGGGAGGATCACTACCTCGGTAGACAATGGCCGGCATGCTAAAAAAATGTATAGGAGAAGCAGGAACCTATATATAGAAAAAAGAATAAAAAATACTGTGTATGTATATATCGACGTCCATCTAAGGTTCTCATCAGCACATTACAAGGGAGAAAGGAAATCCTAGTTATAGACGAGTGCAGGAGGGACATGTCCCTCAGTGTGTCATCACTACTGTGTCAAGTTACCTGCACTTAGGTCCATCGATAGAAAAATTTCCAAAGCAGAAAGCTAAACTCGTTTTTGCAAAACTTCGCCCTGACGACCAAAGTAATAACACTGAAGTGGGTCTTTAGCCAAGGTGTCAGTGTGGGCCTTCTGGGCAGGTCAAAGTGACGTAGTCTTCATACATCATAAACCATGCTTTCCTCACTTCCTCTACACTCTTGTTTTCGCAACCCTTTCTGTTGTCCTCCCCCTCCCCTTCTCGTTCACTCTCCCCACTCGTTCTCTCCAACGCCTAATTGTTGTTTCATAAAATTTTCATTCATCCTATGTATGAAATAAGCTATCCTGAAAGATGGCAGTACCAAAGTGATAACTCCAGCTATACTGGAAGGAAATCTTTGAAGCTTCCGTAGCTGATGAACCCCTTGCTGAAATGCTTGACGATATCCTCATTGCCACATTGAAGTCTTCCAGCTCAGGCCGACAGATTTCTACACTGTATGAATCCTATCCTGCGTAAAGGAATGTGACAGAGAAGCATAGCTAGCTTTTGTTCCCCTGTGTAATTATCATAGATATTAAGGCACCAGCACACTGCTGCTGTTTCGAATTTTGTTTAAAAAAAAATATCAAACTTGTTCTCTCCTTCCCCCTCATTATCTTGGTTTTACTGAGTTTCTTCCTTCTCACCTGATCCTCTTCTCTCGTCTCGCCTAGGGTACTTCACCTTAATTTGGGCAACCTTTAGGAACATAAGAAAGAAAGAACACTGCAGCAGGCCTATTGATCCATGCGAGGCAGGTCCAAGTCACCTCCCGGCTTAAACCAATGACCCACCTAGTCAGGTCAGATCACATACACTTAACGAGCACGCCATCAGACCTTTTAGCACAAACTAGTCTGGTCCAACTCACACCCACTAATGTATTTAACCTATTTTTAAAACTACGCAACGTCTTATCTTCTATGACGGTACTCGGGAGTTTGTTTCACTCATCCACAACTCCCATATCCTCCCTGAATCTGAATATTTCCAACTTAAAACCATTGCTTCGAGTCCTGTCTTGGCTAGATATTTTTAGCATGCTATTTACATTACCTTTATTTATTACTGCTTTCCATTTATACACCTCAGTCATATCCTCCCAATGGAAAACTAAACACAGAAGCAGTTTAATGTGATCCTTTACTGACAACGTTTCGCCCATACAGTGGGCTTTATCAAGTCACAAACGGATCTACCTAGGTGAAAGGTACGTGAGTATTTATAGGATGGAGTCAGGTGGAGAATGCTGGGTAGGTTGGATCTGAACCTGCATGTGACAATCTTCCGAGTAGGGTGATAGTCTAGGACCTTGGGTAGCTTTGAAAAGAGATTGTACAAATATATGAGTAGACCTTCTGCAGTGTTCCTCCATTCTTATGTTCTTATGTGGGATAACGACGAAGAAGATTCTTGGCAAGGGGTTCAGCTGTGTTATAGAAGCCGTTGTTCTGGTTGAAGTTGTTGGATATACAGATAAGTGATGATTCCAGGATTCTGCGGTATTGAGTGTTGTCTTCTCTGGCGGTAAGTCTTGCGTGTCTGTAGTTGATTAAATGGTACGATCTGCCTGCATACTGGTGTTCTGAAATACGTATTTGGAGGTCTCTGGATGTTTCGCCCACTGATAATTTGCTGCAGTCATTACAAGGGATTATGTTTGCCTCTGCAGAGGACTGAAGCTTGTCCTGTTACTAGTAATGTCCTTGATGGTGGTGGAAGTGGAGGTAGATACTTGGAATAAAGTACTGGAAAAGATATTGGAAACGTGTTTGGCAATGGAGTTGGTGGAGAAGACTATGTATCTCCTCTCGGCAGTGTCTTCTCTGGGTGTGTTAAAGATATTATATGCCCGGCGTCTGCAGTCTCTAATGAAGTGCCGAGGATAGTAAAGTGTAGAAAATACTTGTTCAATTAGCGAGCATTTTTCCTCAAGGAACTCACTGCTGCAGATTCGGAGTGCACGTAGGAAAAAGTCTATAATTACACCACGTTTCGTTTTGGTGTCGTAGTGAGAGTAGAAGTGGAGAAGATCGTGTTGGTTGGTAGGTTTTCGATAGACTTTAAAACGAAGGTCTTGGTCAGCTTTGCAGAGAAGAACATCAAGGAAAGGAAGAGTGTTATTGACTTCTTCTAGTGTAAACTGGATTGAGGGCTCGACCAGGTTGAGCTTCTATTGGAGATCTTGAACGTTGAAGCGTCTGGGAGTTACATTGAGAATGTCGTCAACATAACGGAGCCAGGGGACAGAAGAGGGAATAATAGAGGAAAATCGCTCGGCTTCCAGGTGTTCCGTGTATAGGTTCACCAGTACGGCACTAAGTGGCAAACCCATGGGTAGTCCAAAAGTCTGTTGAAAGAGGTAGTTTTCAAAAGAGAAACACGTAAAGCCAACACACAGTTCAACAAAGTCGATGAAATCGCTGGCTGGAATAGGAAGGTCAGGCCCACTGTGTGGGCGAAACGTTGTCAATAAAGGATCACATTATATTGCTTCTGTGTTTATTTTTCCATTGTGTCGGTATTTTATACCATTTATTTCCATATCCTTCCCAATTCTACGCCTTTCTAGAGAGTGCAGAGTCAGGGGCCTCAGTCTATCCTCAAAGTGAAAATAGTTTATCCTCAGGGTGAAAAGTTAGTTTGCAAGAAGTGCATTAAGAGGTAACTGCAAATTATTATATTCATAGAGAAGCGCAAAACCCGTAAATGTTATGCAGCACCTGAGGAATGTCCCCTTCCCCTCCAAGGGGAGGGTAACTGCCTTCAGTTTCTTGGATCACGAACATTAAGGCAACCCCTTAAGTTGAGTTCATGATCAGCGCCCGCGCGGCCCGGTCCTAGCCAAGCCTCCCAGTGAATGGCCTTATCAACCAAGGCTGTGGGTGCTAGTCACACACAGTCCAACCTGTGCAATACAACCCAGCCGATCAATAACTGATTTGAGGAACTTATCCAGTTTCGTCTTGAAGACAGCTAGGGGTCTGTTGGTAATTTCTCGTTTACGTATGAAGTGAGGTGTTAAAAAGCTTGGTCCCTTTACACTTAACCCTTAAACTGTCCAAACGTAGATCTACGTTTCTTCAACATTTGAAAGTATGTAAAAAAACGTAGATCTTCTTTTTTTTTTTTTACATTTGAAACCGTGTAAAAAAACTTTGATCTACTTTTTTTTTTTGTTATATTCGAAAATATGTAAAAGAAAAACTTGTGTCTACTTTTGGAGCACTACGCATGTGAACGTAAATTTGTTTGGATAGTTTAAGGGTTAATGATTTATCTCATGGTGTACTCATGGGTCACATTACCTCTACTTTCCACTAAGGTATTCTGCACGGTCTGCGAAGCTTTCATAGGGAGTAATTTCAGCGTGCATATTTAGAAATAGTCCCTCTAGATTTTTCTAGGTGTAAATTATAATGTATCTTCTTCGATTACGTCCCAAGGAATGCGGTTCCGAGGACTTCGTGTTACCAATAATTCAGGTGCTTGACTGAATTTATACGGCCAGAAAAGGTTCTTTGTACATTTTCCAGATATGCAATTCAGCCTACCTTAAAATTTAGGTCAGCAACTTGTGGGAGTGGTGAGCAAGGCGAGGCGTAGTGAAGTGGTCACTACCACCATAGGTGATGGTCATTGAGTTGTGGGAGTGGAGAACAGGGAAGCAGGGCGAGGCGTAGTTAGGTGGTCACCACAGAGCTGGCGCCGTGCCGAAGCGTGTTTTACGATAAGCCTTATCAGTGTTATGAGCTTGTATTGGCACGAGGGGTGGGTCCAACTACTCTTATCTTCCCTTTACACCACACTTAATGCTCTCATGATAGTACTCGCCCGTTTAGGCACTACTTTCTTGACACACAAATCGCTTTCATGACGCGAAGCTGTTGGACATTATTAAACGTTTCAAGACTCCTTTTGTGCGTTTGAGTGTGTGTGTGGGGGGGGGGGGAGAAGTATGTTACTACTTCGACCTCTACAAGAATTAGGCCGTAAAGCAGTGTTGAGGGAATACCGGACAGCTGAAAAAAACAAAAAGATTTATCAGTATGATTACCTTAATGGTGTACAATACCGACAGGTTGACAAATAAGTCTTGCAACACATAGGTGTTGTTATTATGAAGACGTTTCGCCAAAAAATGCTTTTTCAGTTCAGTACAGAGATTATATACTGGAGACGTTAATCGTGAGGTTATCGGTCTCTTAGCCTTGATCAGTTTGAGGCAGAGATAGGGGAATGAACACTAGTATACTGGAGGTGTAGCAGTTAAGGGCATCGTTACAAATGGGCAGGATCTACTAGTGGAAGATCATGGCCAAGAATTGGGCCAGGGATTAGTATTAGTGTTGTAATACATCCCGTGTACTAAGGTTCTATGGTGTCAAGCCACGGGGGATAGAAATCTTCAGGTTAAGATCTTTCACATGTCTCCGTGGGTCAACAGGAGCTTTGCAGTGTTGCAAGAGCAGCAACAAGTGGAATGAGAAGTTTCCTCAGAGTAAGGTAGCATAGGAAAACGGTGTCACCACGTCGGCGTATAAATTGCCATTAAATGATAGTCTTGTACAGCGATTCAAAAGAAGTCAGTTGGTAGAGCTCAGACGTAATATTTGTAAAACAACAACTTTAAAATACATGTCTGTGTAGGGCATTTATGTTTTTGTTGTTGTTTGTGTACATGTTAGTTGATTATCCGTGACACACTTGTGTCGGTATAAGGGCATATGCCCTTGGGGAAGTTTATTTAGAAAATAAAAGCGGACTTGATTATACTGAATTAACAATTAATTACAATTCATTCCTCATATTCATTTCCAACTTTCAGAATATTTAGCAACCATATATATGGTCTACGTGGACCAGTGGCATACAAAAGAGCAGAGCAAGGCGGCATGGGACGATACCTAACAACAAGTTGCAGCACCTCAACAAGTTACAGTACCTCATCAACAAGTTTCAGCACCTCATCAACTCACAGTACCTCATCAATAAGTTACAGCACCTGAACAACAGGTTACAGTACCTGAACAACAGGTTACAGCACCTGAACAACAGGTTACAGCACCTGAACAACAGGTTACAGCACCTGAACAACAGGTTACAGCACCTGAACAACAGGTTACAGCACCTGAACAACAGGTTACAGCACCTGAACAACAGGTTACAGCACCTGAACAACAGGTTACAGCACCTCAACAACAGGTTACAGCACCTCAATTACAGGTTACAGCACCTCAACAACAGGTTACAGCACCTCAGCAACAGGTTACAGCACCTCAACAACAGGTTACAGCACCTCAACAACAGGTTACAGCACCTCAGCAACAGGTTACAGCACCTCAGCAACAGGTTACAGCACCTCAACAACAGGTTACAGCACCTCAACAACAGGTTACAGCACCTCAACAACAGGTTACAGCACCTCAGCAACAGGTTACAGCACCTCAACAACAGGTTACAGCACCTCAACAACAGGTTACAGCACCTCAACAACAGGTTACAGCACCTCATCAACAGGTTACAGCACCTCAACAGCAGGTTACAGCACCTCAACAACAGGTTACACCTCAACAACAGGTTACAACACCTCAACAACAGGTTACAGCACCTCAACAACAGGTTACAGCACCTCAACAACAGGTTACAACACCTCAACAACAGGTTACAGCACCTCAGCAACATGTTACATCACCTCAGCAACAGGTTACAGCACCTCAACAACAGGTTAGAGCACCTCAACAACAGGTTACAGCACCTCAGCAACAGGTTAGAGCACCTCAGCAACAGGTTACAGCACCTCAACAACCGGTTACAGCACCTCAGCAACTGGTTACAGCACCTCAACAACAGGTTACAGCACCTCAACAACAGGTTACAGCACCTCAACAACAGGTTACAACACCTCAACAACAGGTTACAGCACCTCAGCAACAGGTTACAGCACCTCAACAACAGGTTACAGCACCTCAGCAACAGGTTACAGCACCTCAACAACAGGTTACAGCACCTCAACAACAGGTTACAGCACCTCAACAACAGGTTACAGCACCTCAGCAACAGGTTACAGCACCTCAACAACAGGTTACAGCACCTCAGGAACAGGTTACAGCACCTCAGCAACAGGTTACAGCACCTCAGCAACTGGTTACAGCACCTCAACAACAGGTTACAGCACCTCAACAACAGGTTACAGCACCTCAGCAACAGGTTACAGCACCTCAACAACAGGTTACAGCACCTCAGCAACAGGTTTCAGCGCCTCAACAACAGAGTTTCAGTTGCGTAGTTGTTCTTGGTGTCCCGTGTCAGATCTTTGCTCATATGGATTTTAAATTTCCAATTGATGTACCACACTACGTCCTTTTTAGCTTCCCTTTAAATTTGCTTATCCAGGTGGCATCATCTGTGGTGGTGCCGGCGGCGGCGGCGGCGGCGGCTAGCCTTGCTCACCACACCCACAGTGTGCTGACCATCACTTATGGTGATACTATCACCACCAGTGACAGTGGCGGACAGCTCATCTTATTGCTCTTCACTGCTATCATAAATATTTCCTGAAGAAAGTTTACGTCTGCTGTAAGGTTTATCAAAAGATGGAAAAGAAGAAAGGTCACGAGAACATAAGAACATAAGAATGGAGGAACACTGCAGAAGGCCTACTGGCCCATGCGAGGCAGGTCCTTATCAAAACGACCTCGACCTAGAACATAAGAACATAAGGTCACGAGGAAGAGAGAAGCCGTCCATAATATGTTAACATAGTGACTCATGTTTACTATAAATGCTTGTGAAGTTGTCTGGGGGAGATGTGCCAGTCTGGTGTTGGCTTACATACCTTGTTAACCTATGTAAACCTCCACTCTTCCACAAACATTAATGTTCTATTGCACAATTTCATGCTTTTTTTCTGGCCACGGATTTTTTAATTTAGTATATCATTTTTCTTATTAATTTTACTGGCAGTTTACAAATTGTTCAGTAGCCCGGCTGGCGCACATCTGCTCACTTCTCTAGTACACCTCTGCTCACTTCTCTAGTACACCTTTGCTCACTTCTCTAGTACACCTCTGCTCACTTCTCTAGCACACAGCTGCTCACTTCTCTAGTACACCTCTGCTCACTTCTCTAGTACACAGCTGCTCACTTCGCTAGCACACAGCTGCTCACTTCTCTAGTACACCTCTGCTCACTTCTCTAGTACACCTCTGCTCACTTCTCTAGTACACCTCTGCTCACTTCTCTAGCACACAGCTGCTCACTTCTCTAGCACACCTCTGCTCACTTCTCTAGTACACCTCTGCTCACTTCTCTAGTACACCTCTGCTCACTTCTCTAGTACACCTCTGCTCACTTCTCTAGTACACATCTGCTCACTTCTCTAGTACACCTCTGCTCACTTCTCTAGTACACCTCTGCTCACTTCTCTAGTACACCTCTGCTCACTTCTCTAGTACACATCTGCTCACTTCTCTAGTACACCTCTGCTCACTTCTCTAGCACACAGCTGCTCACTTCTCTAGTACACCTCTGCTCACTTCTCTAGTACACAGCTGCTCACTTCGCTAGCACACAGCTGCTCACTTCTCTAGTACACCTCTGCTCACTTCTCTAGTACACCTCTGCTCACTTCTCTAGTACACCTCTGCTCACTTCTCTAGCACACAGCTGCTCACTTCTCTAGCACACCTCTGCTCACTTCTCTAGTACACCTCTGCTCACTTCGCTAGCACACAGCTGCTCACTTCGCTAGCACACAGCTGCTCACTTCTCTAGCATACATACAGCTGCTCACTTCGCTAGCACACAGCTGCTCACTTCGCTAGAACACAGCTGCTCATTTCTCTAGCACACTGGTGCTGTCTTCTCTAACACACTGCTACTGTCTTCTCTAGCACACTGCTGCTGTCTTCTCTAACACACTGCTACTGTCTTCTCTAACACACTGCTGCTGTCTTCTCTAGCACACTGCTGCTGTCTTCTCTAGCACACTGCTGCTGTCTTCTCTGACACACTGCTGCTGTCTTCTCTAGCACACTGCTGCTGTCTTCTCTAGCACAAAGCTGCTGTCTTCTCTAGCACACTGCTGCTGTCTTCTCTAGCACACTGCTGCTGTCTTCTCTAGCACACTGCTGCTGTCTTCTCTAACACACTGCTGCTGTCTTCTCTAACACACTGCTGCTGTCTTCTCTAGCACACTGCTGCTGCCTTCTCTAGCACACTGCTGCTGTCTTCTCGAACACACTGCTGCTGTCTTCTCTAACACACTGCTGCTGTCTTCTCTAGCACACTGCTGCTGTCTTCTCTAGCACACTGCTGCGGTCTTCTCTAGCACACTGCTGCGGTCTTCTCTAGCACACTGCTGCGGTCTTCTCTAGCACACTGCTGCGGTCTTCTCTAGCACACTGCTGCGGTCTTCTCTAGCACACTGCTGCTGTCTTCTCTAACACTGCTGCTGTCTTCTCTAGCACACTGCTGCTGTCTTCTCTAACACACTGCTGCTGTCTTCTTTAACACACTGCTGCTGTCTTCTCTAACACACTGCTGCTGTCTTCTCTAGCACACTGCTGCTGTCTTCTCTAACACTGCTGCTGTCTTCTCTAACACTGCTGCTGTCTTCTCTAACACACTGCTGCTGTCTTCTCTAGCACACTGCTGCTGTCTTCTCTAACACTGCTGCTGTCTTCTCGAACACACTGCTGCTGTCTTCTCTAACACACTGCTGCTGTCTTCTCTAACACTGCTGTCTTCTCTAACACTGCTGCTGTCTTCTGGAACACACTGCTGCTGTCTTCTGGAACACACTGCTGCTGTCTTCTCTAACACTGCTGCTGTCTTCTCTAGCACACTGCTGCTGTCTTCTCTAACACTGCTGCTGTCTTCTCTAACACTGCTGCTGTCTTCTCTAGCACACTGCTGCTGTCTTCTCTAGCACACTGCTGCTGTCTTCTCTAACACTGCTGCTGTCTTCTCTAACACTGCTGCTGTCTTCTCTAACACTGCTGCTGTCTTCTCTAACACACTGCTGCTGTCTTCTCTAACACACTGCTGCTGTCTTCTCTAGCACACTGCTGCTGTCTTCTCTAACACTGCTGCTGTCTTCTCTAACACTGCTGCTGTCTTCTCTAACACTGCTGCTGTCTTCTCTAACACTGCTGCTGTCTTCTCTAGCACACTGCTGCTGTCTTCTCGAACACTGCTGCTGTCTTCTCTAACACTGCTGCTGTCTTCTCTAACACTGCTGCTGTCTTCTCTAACACTGCTGCTGTCTTCTCTAACACTGCTGCTGTCTTCTCTAACACGCACATCTGTTCTCTTCGCAGTGACTGAGTTTTTTTTTTGTACGACTGAAGATTCCCACGGTAGAGCTCAAGAGAAAGTTGTGGTATAGTTGCGCTTCACTTGTTGCGCCTCACTTGCTGTCAGAGTAAAATGTTGACAACTCCCTCTCCAAATTATCACTGGGCGCTCGTAAACATTCCTTCATATTATCAGTGTATGGTGTTGAAGAGAAAATATGTAATCATATTACCAGTATGCCTAATAAATCTTCTTAAATTAATCGCCTCTGTTCACTTAATAAATAGGTAACCTGAGCACTAGCTAACTGTTGTTGACGGCATCCTGGAGGAGGGGCAGTGGCCGTGTACCTTTGAACAGTGTCACCATTGTCATTATTTCTCTTGTTGTGAAGGCTCTCATTATCCACCCTGTCATGTTTTTTCTGGTTGTCTCGGCATTTGCCTTATTGTGCTCTTGAAATGATGGGTCATCCATCGTTATTATACCCAAATCTTTTACATGTCCCTTTCATTCTATGAGATGGCCTTCCTGTTCTCACTGAATTGTACTTACCGTTTTGTACACACGGATTTGTGTTTTCGGGTGTCAAGACTCTGCTCCTGCCTCTCTTCTTGACCATTTTATGACTCATCTTGAAGCTGACCGTTTTATCTGTTATATCATCTTCTATGACTTGGCTTCGCTGTGCAGATGGCATTCTCATCACTATACCTCGATGTAACGTCTCTGAGCAAAGAAAGCTCAACCAGGTTGAACCTTCATGTAATTCACATTCGAAGAAAAATCCAACGGTATTTTACTATTCTTGGATATTTTACCCAGCAGATTTAGTTAGTCTTCACTTTCCCTCTCACCACGACACAGTGAGCAAACATGATGTTCGTATAGCTGTCTTCGAGCTCACCGCATCTACAGTAGTGAGTTTCTTGAGGGAAAGTGCTGTTTCTTGTGGCCCAACCTTCCTGAGGAAAAAATCTTGCCAGAACTTTCAGTTTTTCTTTGGTGTTTATAGTTATCATAGGTATTGCCTCAAGATGTATGTATTGTGGTCTTGCACATCACTTTGTTTATAACCTGACCTTGATGTATGTAGTGGGCCTAACCTGAGCACATCTTCATTTCAGTGAGGACTGAAAACTACGAACTTCACGCATTATTAATTCTCAGACACCCAACTTTGTCTAGAAACGGTACATAGTGCTTCCTATCAGCTCTGTTACCAAATACGTTTCCATCATCTCTCCAGTAGCAAACTCGACGTAGCCTACCTCCTCTCCCAACATCAAAGACATTACCACAGAGGGACATTATTCCTTGTAGTAACTGGGAGCGAACTCATGTAGGGGAAGCATCCAGAGACCGTCAGAAACGTATATCATAAGCAACATGCAGGATCTGAACAACGCTTGCGTGGTCCACCGAAATTTCCGCTATCATTTCATTAATTGAATTGAAGCACAGTTGATTGCCAAAGAAATCGACGCCGAGAGTAGCGGTTTCTACAGTTTAGCAGAAGCTCTGACCAGTACACTTTAAGGACATCTAGAATGTGATGTGGCTTACACCTAACTCCTGGTTACCTCGAGCTGTTTATATATATCCACCCTCCCCTTAATTTTTTTTCCTGTTTTTTTTGGGGGATGAAACTTCGTCAGTAATACCGCAATGTATCTGCTGATGTCGGTATTTTCCAACATTAACTTTTAAAACGAAGATGGCACACTTTGAAGTATTTGTGTTCACTCGTATATAATTCTGTTGATGTCATCGCGTCGCTTTTCAGTTCAGGTGAAATATCTCTGTTAGAATATGTAGATCGTTTATTGAAAAATAACTCATACTTTGGAAGGGAAATATTAGACGACGTTTCGTTCCGTCTTGTACAGTTATCAGATCATAACTTGTGAATTGTGCCAGACTGGGTCTTGTGACTTTTATTTCGAAACGTTGAACATCTGACAGTGATGCAGAACGGACCGAAACGTCGCATAAAGTTTCCATCCCAAATTGAAGTGGTTAGGAGTAATTTATGAAGAAGACAGAATAGAAAAGAAATAGATTCACATATCGTGAAACCAGACAGTGATGAAATATAGCATCTACACCCGCAAGCACTCAACATTATTATTATTAGTATTAGTATTATAAAGCGCTAAGCCTGAATGCGTCATACATTGCTAAACGGTAGGCAAAAAGCATGTGCAGAGGGAGGTAAGTGCCAAGGGAAATATCAAAGTTGGTGTGGTAAAGAGGCGGAGAAGTCATGTTCGCGGGTGGATACAAGCAGAGGCCAGGTAGTTAGTGAAGGCAGCTTGGCGGCGCTGGAATGGTCAGTAATGAGCAGCAGTGCGCCAGAGACCATTGCTATGCACGCCTGCCCTCCTCTGAGGCCATCCCTATATGGTGGCACCAGCCCACTCAACCCCACCGCCCTATTATCTCTTACGCTCTTCACCATTGCCACTGCAGGTCGCCATTGCTACTACAGGTCGCCATTGCTACTACAGGTCACCATTGCCACCTCACGTTGCCATTGTCAATAGCATGTAAATTGTAAAGTGTTAGCTGTTACCATTTCACGGCTTAGGAATGTAAAGGTCACTGACACTGACCTCTGAAGTTCAAAACTCTCGGCTCACCGCGGGGCATAACCCAGTCATACAAATAACCTGCATATAGAAAGGAAAGAAGGAGCCAGTATATATAGGCCAGCTGGCAAGAACGGGACAACAGAGGTGAGAGGAGCAGCAGCAGTAAAGGTAAGGCAGGCAGTGGAAGTAGTCGGTCCAAGTCGGACCGAAATGTCGTCGTAAGCTCCTCTCTCCTACGTGCGGATTATTTATGTATTGTTCCAGTCGCGGTATTGTGCGTTTTTGTTCTTTTTAACCCAGTCAACTTGTAGGCGCCAAACTGAAAGGATACGCTGGCAGACGACACGACTTAATATACACCATGCAGAGCAGTTGTGTTACGGGTCGCCATTGCCGCTACAGGTCACCATTGCTACTACAGGTCACCAGTGCTACTAAAGGTCACCATTATCACTGCATGTGGCAATTGTTACTACAGGTCACTATTGCCACTGCAGGAAGTCTGATACGAGACTGGGATCTTGTGTCACACTGTTCAGGTGGGTGTTGCGCATAACTTCAGGAACTGCCTGCCCTCATCCTAAAAGGACTTAACTCTCGTCTAGACCCAGTTCTAAAGTGAAAACACCTATACATCGCCTTCTCTGTTTCTGATTTGTAAAATTTAATACACTTGGTAGCGCTGTGGCTCATACTACTACCCCGCCTCCCTCCGATACTACAGTTGTGTACGTATTATATTTACTGCTGCTCTCCCTCTCTTCAATATATTGTTAAAACTGGCCGCTAGCTTTCTCTGTGTGGACAATGGTAATATATACTGAAGGTTTGGTAATATTTTAATTGAAGAATTTAGTCAAGCCCCAGGTGGACGAAACTCCCTTCTCTGACAGACTTAAAGAATGCAAACGCAGTATTCGTCTTGTTGATAGTATCAGCTCTCCTTTCTGTCATGTTAAAGACTATAGAAACACCATAACTCTCTCTTCTAGTCTTTACAGATGTTGTCTTGTAGAATCTGTTCTTAGACACAACATTTCTAACATAAACTACGAAATAGGTTTTGTTTCTGTAGATGCTTACGCTGTGCAGTACATTGGCAATCTCTCGTCTCCAGAAAACTCGTGAATTGGCCTGACTAGCCATTTCGGTGGCAAAATTTAAATCTATCTTGACTTTCTCCTCCCCTCATCTATCATCAGTTGTCTCCTACTCTCGTCGTGTAATCTAACATAACAGAGATACAGTGCTAAACGAGGTATCACCAGTGATTCTCCACTAAGGACATTATCCACGGACTCCTTAGACACAAGTCAGAAATATGAAGCTTCAATGCACAATATTTAAACTCTCTTCATCTCTGCTAATGGAAAGAGGGAGAGGGTCATAACTCCCTTGGTCCTCACCTGCACCGCTAGTGTGGGAACGTAGAGAGAGGGGGGCTTAGCCCCTTGTTGCCCCTTGATGGAGATAAATTTCTCCACACCATTCCTCTCGGTAGCGACTATAGGATGGCCACTGAAATATTGGAATATCAGCTAAAGATTTAGCGCTAATTTATGGTTTAGTTGGAAAGCATACTAAATGTAATAGTATTATGTTAATGTAAAAATGCTGGTTGTCGTCACTATTTTTTCTTTCACATAATTTACCGAAAGTACAGCGGCAGGTTTATCGTGTGATATTTGAGCACTGGTGTAAATGTGTTAAGATGGTTGAATATTGAGGAATTCTCACTTAAACTTAACTCTGTACTCAAGCCAAATATAACGCAAGTCACTAATTTTGGTGATTTGAACTCTTCCCTATATATTTATTCATATTAACCTATTCTTGTGTGTAAAGGTTAGGTTCCGGCTCCTGGATCCAACCTCTAAAACTTCATATGGCTTGCTGATTCTTTTCTGTCACTGTGGTTTGTCATACCATGTAAGGAGTGCGCCTCCACCAGTTGGCTCCCTAGCGTGTTCTGCTTCACTATCCTCAATACCTCGTACTGTAATTCAAGGAACTGAAAGTATCCTTGCCTTGTATAAAACCTGATTGTCTCCCATTCCTCAAAAGCTATATGATTCTTACCGGTTTAGTGTATCTTTATGAAGGTAATTACTTCTGAAATCTCCCGGTTCAGGCTGACATATCTCATTACCTGATATATGATTACCATCCCGTACGATGGAATATGTCAGGAAAACGTAGCTAGCTTCTGTTTCCACTATGGACAGCAGCACGCTGCTAATGTATTAAAATTTGTTTAATAAAAAATGCTAGCAGTGGCGTTCGTGTCCCCAGAGAGGAGGTTCCACCACCTCAGCACTACGCCCACCACCCGTCACTAAATATGGACGTTACATAGGAATGTTGCTATAAGTGTCTACCTGTGAGGCATATTTTCCTCCACCCCACCCCCCTCCCCCTCTCCCCCTCCCCCTCTACCCAGAAGAATTAAGCAAAACACTCACACAGTCTTTCTATGAATGATGTATTAGATATTTTTATATATTGGCCATTTCCCACCATAGCATAGTTGTCCGAAGAACACATCCATCATCACTAGCTATCTACCTATCTTTCCAGAAGTGTAGGGACGTCATGATTCAAACGAACCTTCAGAGCTGCTACATCCTCGTACATCTTTCAGGTGTGCACAAGGCTGGCGAACCTCATGACGGTTTTCGGAGACCGTAAAAAAATCTTCATGACGTTAAATACAACGTTTACCAGACCAATCAGTGAGTCTGTACCTGAAAAAGTTTCTTAAGAAGACGGAAAAGTTCCAGAGGTTTGCAAGCAGATTTCGTCTCGGAAGTGAGGGAATGCGCTACAAGAAAATAAAAGAAACTGAATGTAGAGACTTTGCAAGAGAGGATCAGGGAAAACATAATTACGATACTTGAAGGAATAGACAGGGATGATAGCGATAGGCTGTGTGAAATGTGAAGGACAAGGACAACGAGACAAACACAAATCTGAAAATGCCAATGAACCATAAGGATGTTATGAAATGATTCTCTGTGGTTCCCACAGAGACGCATTTTCATAACATCCCTACCAGGCTACTCTCAGTATCTTATACATCATAATCATGTCTCCTATATACTTCTCTATGAAGGTTGAGGAGAAAAAATATGCAAGGATCTTACAAGCAATCGGCACTATCGGTGCAACTGTCCAACAACTGGAAAACTGCAAATAAGCTCCCATACACAAGAATCACTAAATTATAAACCATTTTTGTTGAGTAACAGCTAAGACAATAGTAAAGATAAAAATGATATTAGGGCACCTATAAAGAAGCTGATGCATAACCAGCAAAAGTTCAAAGATTACTAATCGTGTCTTAAAAAATGCCTTACGTTATATGGCAGGTAAAGCAAGAGATAGGTAGCCTGCGGCTTCCTAGACTGTAGAGAACATCTGATCCAGTGCCACACAGGAAATGCAGCTTTGGAGGTGATGTAGTGCAGATGTTAAGCAGAAAAATCTGCGAGCAATTGCCTTAAAAATATCAACTAAATAGATATCTGTATAATTTCAGCAGCCAGTGTAAACTATGTATCATAAAAACTGCTTTAAGAAACTTAAGTATGGAATAATTTATAACTTCAAACACAACCTACATGAGCTCATCATGTACGTGGTGCCAGCATGGAGCCTGCACCTGATCCAACATGTAAGGAAATTTAAGATCAGAATGTTCGCCACGAAGTTGATGTAGAAGTCTAACAGCACCAGAGAGAGAGAGAGAGAGAGAGAGAGAGAGAGAGAGAGAGAGAGAGAGAGAGAGAGAGAGAGAGAGAGAGAGAGAGAGAGAGAGAGAGATAGATAGATAGATAGATAGATAGATAGATATGGAGATGGAGATGACGCAAAGTACTCAGGGGACTAGAGAAAGACAATAGACTGTCTGAGAGGAGAGTGCGCTAGAGAAAATAGATGCTAAAATATTTGTTCCGGTCTTAGAGTAGTGAAACAAACAAGATCAAAAGGTTGTTTAGGAACAAGCTGTGCACAATTTCAAGACTAAGTATGGCCTTGTCCTGGCGGCCAGGAATCATTATAGTCGATAGTAGTTAGGAGCGTAAGGGATGCCTGGAGGTTTGACTCAACCGCTGAAAAAATAACTAGGTGAAAACATTATACATACATACAACAGGTACGTATGTTAGTGTTCACTTCATTATCATGTGTAACAGCAGCCTTGCGTGTCGGGTCGTCGCCGACATATCCTTCACTGGAGCCTCTTGCAAGTCTGATGAACTAGATCTATTTAAATAAGGGGCCGATGAGGAAGCGCTTTTATGTTACTTCTCATCACTTCCTTCTTGGGAAATTTTTCAGTTGGCGAGAAGCTTAGGTATACCAGCGTGGGTATTTACATATCTTCCAGATTCCGGGTCTAGTTTATGGATCTTCAGGGTTCATTAGCTATGTTTAGCACCAGTGACTGGCCGCCATGTAATTAATTCTGGTGTTTGAGCGATGTCATCAGCAACAATGCTTGCTGCTGAAAGTAGTGAGGGACAACGTGCAGTATACTATATGATGTCAAGTTGATGCATGAATATTACAACAGTAACCTCTTGCAAATGTTACTTATACAATATTAAGTTGACAGCAAAATACTGTACAGTTGTATGAATCTAAAAGCCACAGACCCCCATAATTTGTCTTTATGTCTGGGTCTCTTGTTATTATTCTGGTGCCTCGCCTGTACAGTGGTACTGAGTATAGGTCATCACGATTGCAGAGGCGTGTAACTGATGCCCACTTAATATTAATATTATGTATTATCACGACAAGATAAAGATAGGAGATATAGGTGATAACGATGTACAGTAGTGGGAGCGTGATGGGTATTTTGGTGGAGTTGTGCCGCCTGAGGTTATGAAGTACAAGACTCATACTTGTCGCGTGATCACACACCAGTGATCCTGTCTCGAGTGTTTCCCTAAGCTCATAACACGATCAGCTGCACCCTTGCACACTTCATTATTAATGAATTATTTCTGTCTTGCAGTAAATAATATTTATGAAATTACCGAAAAATGGTTTCCTTAGAAACCTTTGATAGTATATCTACTCTGCCACAGACCCAGACTTGCGCCACTGAACAGTCATCATGAACTGAAAAAGAAACATGCCTTCAGGATCCTGTGGAGACGGAATCTGGACCCAGTCATTAAAAGCCACAAATATAGCTCCACTCCATAAAGGAGGCGGTAGAAAAAGAGTTTTAAAAAGCAAGATTGCTAAACACATGTTCACGACATTTGCACAATGCCCATGGACGGTGGCATTATGAGACATGCATTTATGTATATGTTGATAAATTTCAAGCTGGGCAGCGGGACTAGAACCACCCTTGAAACCACTCACAGTTATGTCACAGGAAGTGTCAGTATGTGATATAATCAAACCATTATTGACAAATACTTGAAGTCAGTATCATTGCTTTGTATCACACAATCTCTTCAGCTTCGTTGACCTCGCCTTCCACCAACGCTGATGTCTCTAGGAGTATCATTCATCCCTGTAATCGACTGATGAAGCCTGCAGCGCAGTTGAAACGTTTCTTCAATGAAGATTCCCAGTGTTACGCGCGTCTTATTTATCAGTTTGTCTGTCGGGTATGCCATTGATAATATGAATGATGATAGTGGCATTATCAAGGTGTTTACAATGTACTCTACTGCACATTATGTATAAACTCTTCTGGAGAATGTGTTTAGCTAGGGATAGTAGAGGGCAACGAGTGACTAGCTCCCTTAAGGTTTACTATACAAATAGTAGGAGTCTAAGAAATAAGATAGATGAGCTAAGATTACTTGCAAGTGTAGGTAATATAGATATTATTGGTATAACAGAGACCTGGTTCAACTTGAAAGATAGAGAAATGCCTTCTGAATGCAACATACAGGGTTATAAACTATTCCACACTGATAGGGTCAGCAGGAAGGGTGGTGGTGTGGCGATGTATGTCAGAGAAAATTTAAATTGTTGTCTTAGACATGATATAAGATTAGAAACATCGAACACAGAGTCTGGCTACAGTTTCTCGAGGGACATGACAAATTAATTTTGGGTGTGACTTATAGGCCGCCAAACCTTGATAGGGAGGGCAGTAAGCTGTTATGGGACGAAATTCGTAAGGCATCTAGATATGAAAATGTTGTGATAATGGGAGATTTTAACTTTAGACAAATTGATTGGAACAATATGACAGGAAATCTTGAGTCTAGTGACTTTCTTGATACGGTTCAGGATTGCTTTTTAGAACAGGTTGTGACAGAACCAAGTAGAGGAAACAATCTGCTTGACTTGGTTCTTGCCAACAAAGATTCACTAATTAATAATCTTGAGGTTAATGATGAGCTTGGGGAAAGTGATCAAAAATCACTTAGTTTTAATATATCATGGAATTACCCAGATAACTGCAATCAAATCTCTGTCCCAGATTTTCGCTTGGCCGACTTCATGGGACTGAAAAATTACCTGGGTGGGCTAAATTGGGATGTCCTGACTATGGGTCAGGTAGGTGATCTTGGTTGCCAATATGACGTTTTTCAGAGCATAGTTCTAACTGCCCAGACAACTTTTGTTCCGAGTAGGGAAATTAGATCTAACAAAAATGATCCCAAATGGATGAACAATAGATTAAAACATCTCATTGGTCAAAAGAGAGGCATATATAGGCGTATCAAAAGAGGGGATGGGCAGTTAAGAAATCAATATATTCAATTATAGAGAGAAATAAAGAAAGGAATAAGAAAAACAAAAAGGGATTATGAGGCTATAGTCGCAAGGGATTCAAAGACTAACCCAAAAGGGTTCTTTCAGGTATACAGAAGTAAGATTAGGGACAAGATTGGCCCACATAAGAGTAACTCTGGTCAGATCACTGACAGTGATAAGGATGTGTGTGAAATTCTAAATACCTACTTCCTCTCAGTTTTCACCCGGGAAAATACTAGCGATATTCCTGAAATAATAGATTATGTAGAACAGGATGATAATAAACTATGTACGATTGCGGTAACTAGTGATATGGTCCTCAGACACATAGAGAAACTAAAACCTAACAAATCCCCAGGTCCTGATGAACTGTTTGCAAGGGTGTTAAAGGAATGTAAAGAGGAACTTAGCATACCTTTGGCTAATCTTTTTAACATATCACTACAAACTGGCATAGTGCCTGATAAGTGGAAAATGGCAAATGTAATAGCTATTTACAAGGCAGGTGACAGGTCCTTGGCTTCGAACTATAGACCAATAAGCCTTACCTCCATAGTGGGAAAATTTATGGAATCAATAATTGCCGAAGCAATTCGTAGCCATCTTGACAAGCACAGATTGATTAATGAATCTCAACACGGTTTTACAAAAGGGCGTTCCTGTCTTACGAATTTACTAACTTTTTTCACTAAGGTGTTTGAGGAGGTAGATCATGGTATTGAATATGATATTGTGTATATGGACTTCAGTAAGGCTTTCGATAGAGTTCCACACCAGAGGCTGTTGAGAAAACTTAAGGCACACGGCATAGGAGGAGAATTTTTTTCCTGGGTAGAGGCATGGCTGACAAATAGACAGCAGAGAGTTTGCATAAATGGGGAGAAATCAGAATGGGGCACGTCACAAGCGGTGTTCCTCAGGGGTCAGTGTTGGGCCCGTTGTTGTTCACAATTTACATAAACGACGTAGATGAGGGAATAAATAGCGACATAAGCAAATTTGCTGATGACACCAAAATAGGTCGTCCAATTCATTCTAATGAGGACACTAGAGCACTCCAGGATGATTTGATTATACTGATGCAATGGTCGGAGAAGTGGCAGATGCAGTTTAATATTGACAAATGCAAAGTTCTAAATGTTGGACAGGTAAATAACCATGCCGCATATAAACTAAATAATGTAGATCTTAATACTACTGATTGCGAAAAGGATTTAGGAGTTCTGGTTAGCAGTAATCTAAAATCAAGACAACAGCGCATTAGTGTTCGCAGTAAAGCTAACAGAATTCTTGGCTTCATATCTAGAAGTATAAATAATAGAAGTCCTCAGGTTGTTCTTCAACTCTCTATATCCTTGGTTAGGCCTCATTTAGACTATGCTGCTCAGTTCTGGTCACCGTATTACAGAATGGATATAAATGCTCTGGAAAACATACAGAGGAGGATGACAAAGATGATCCCATGTATCAGAAATCTTCCCTATGAGGATAGACTGAGGGCCCTGAATCTGCACTCTCTCGAAAGGCGTAGAATTAGGGGGGATATGATCGACGTGTATAAATGGAAAACAGGAATAAATAAAGGGGATGTAAATAGCGTGCTGAAAATTTCCAGCCAAGACAGGACTCGCAGCAATGGTTTCAAGTTGGAAAAATTCAGATTCAGAAAGGATATAGGAAAGCACTGGTTTGGTAATAGAGTTGTGGATGAGTGGAACAAACTCCCGAGTACAGTTATTCAGGCTAAAACGTTGTGTAGTTTTAAAAATAGGTTAGATAAATACATGAGTGGGTGTGAGTTGGACCTGACTAGCTTGTGCTGCTGGGTCTGGAGCCGTGCTCCATCATTGAGTGGAGATGATCAGACTGGGTGGGTCATTGGGATAATCCGGGGGGGGGGGACATGGACCTGCTCCGCATTGGTCAGTAGGCCTGTCGCAGTGTTCCTTCTTATGTTCTTATTGTTTAGTAATGTGATTAGGTACAATATATTGTAAAGTATTGAATAAGTAAATTTTGTGAGTAAAGTAAGTATATTTGTGACGTAAAGTAATGTGAATAGGGATGTTGTTCAGCAATACGAGTAGGTATGTTACTGAGTAATGTAAGAAAGTATATTGTTAAATAATGTGAAAATATGTAAAGTGATGTGAGTAAACTTATCAAACAACTGCAACAGTTACCACAGTCATGAAATAATAAAGACGTGTATGTTGAATACTAGTTAGTGTGTGCATGATTGCATTAAATATCTCCAGTGTCTGTGTTGGTTGCTAATTGACACTTGTTGTTGTTGTAATTGCAGGTTAAGTTGGAGCGAGTGTTGGGGTTGACTGTGCCCAGCAATGCTGCTCTTGACTGTGACCCTCACACTGGACACGTCGCCTACCCTGCTGGGTGAGTACTTCACACTTCATCTTCTCTTAGATAACTTCCTGTGGGTGAGTACCCTACACTTCATCTCTATGATAACCTTTCCTTAGCACTGTTGGGGTGAGTACCCCACGCTTCACCTTCTGTATGATAACCTTTCCCTAGCACTGGTGGGTGAATGTCCCACACTTCACCTTCTTTATGATAACTTTTCCCTGGCACAGCTGGATGAGTACCCCAAATTTTGACAACCTAAGCTCACACTTCCACAAGGGAGTGCATTTGAGGTTCCTGTCTCATTTCTCTCTCTCCTTTCCTTCCTTTTGTCTACGACTCATCATCCACATTCACAATAGAACCAGGAAGTTTTTCTTTTATTAATCCTTCGCTCATGATCACTTACATAACTAATATTAATTTTTACATTAGTTCATAGCATGTTCATGTATTCCCCGCCTTGGCTTCTTGGAATTCCATACTTATGAAATAAAACACTGGAACGGGCGTTAAGTGTACTGTACGCCGAAGAAAATCTAAAGTTAGGTGAAATTCCTAAGGTCAAAAACAAGAATTGAAGATATAGCTCCACTTGCTAAAGATGCAGCATAACGATGTCTAGAAGCTAGAGGCTAGTCGCATTAATGTTACACATCATAAATATTTTTGAGAGGATGGTATGGAACGGCACGAACTTTATAGCCAAGGTTAACATGTATTCCCATCATAACTAGTTAATTACTGTTTTAAATTTACAGACCCATTTGGAGAAAATAAAAAGGCAGATGTTAAATACATTGACTTTGCAACGTTATTTGACACAGCCATGGAGTAATAGCCTGGAAAGTGAGGTCAAAAGATATAACAGATGAAGTAGGGGAAATAAGTTATAAAATATCTAAACTCACGAACAACACAAAATCCAGTTTGAGCAAAGTAAGAAAGTTTAGTACTGCAAGGCATGGTCCTGATCCCTTTACTATTTTTTCCTCATAGAAGACATAAAAACACTAACTGCAGTTTCGTATTAGATTTTGAGGACCATATTGAAATCTGCAGGAAATTTGCCTCGGCAAAAAACTGAAAAACTGCATTGAGATACAAGAGAGTCAACCACGTGGGCAAAGTAAAAGATAATCAACGGTGACAAATTCCAGCTACTTCAACACTGAAAGAACGAACCATATAAATAACGCAGTCTTTATTTTCGTAGAACAGTGGGAACTAGCTAAAAAACCTAGAGAGGGTAACATCAGGCGAACTTAACGATTAGAAAACACGTTAAAACAAATGCAGCCAGCGTATAAAAGGGCCTTCCCGAGGCGTTCAAAATACTAGAAGACAGTAAAGACAGCAGCTTAGGATGTGTCATAGTTGGTGTAGATCATGTTGGCTTACATGCTTGTGATTAATTTGGGTGAATTAGGCGAGCATGTGTGCCCATCTTGGCCGCTCATCACTATTGCAAGAGTTAGTGGCGCAAGACGGGGTAGAAACGGTAGATGAAGCAGGCCAAGGCTTCCTCTCCAGAATTAAGTGCAACTCTTCATTTTTTAGATCAAATTTCATTGGCGGTAATTTTTTTTCTTTTTTAGCATGTCTATGCATGTTACAGCTAACACAAAACATGTTCATAAAAGTTTAGATTTTTGTCATTTTGACTTGATTAAAGTTATGTTTCATATTTTTAAACGTTACCCGTATGTTATAAAATAGATTATCATAACCGCCGCGTGAAGCCTCAATATTTCGTGCATCTTACATGCAGCACAAAATTCAAAGGTGTATCTTGATAAATATTGACGCTGGTAGCTAGTCTCCAAGGGCCGTGGTGAAGACGGGACTAGCGTGTAGCCGTCTGAGGGATGAACAGTTTCATGTTTTTTGTTATAATGAGAACTGAGACACTATGTTCTGTATGTGGTGTAAACCCTCCCCCTTCCCCTCTCTCGCTCTCTCTCAACCAGGCCTTTCACATAAACCTAGAAAGCCAAAGAAATCCGTCAATCATGGAGATTTCAGCCTCCGAATTTGCAGTGGGTGATGATAGACAACTACATTCTACCACAAAAAACTGTTAGAACTAGCTACATCATATCGCATTCACGTCAGTTCGCTGAGAAATTGATATATAGTAATATTTATGAGATAAAAGTAGAAATAATGTTTCCTATGGGATCTTAGTAAACAAGGAGGAACTTGCCAGGAACAAGCGAGCATAAATTCATGTGTGTCGGCCGAAACAAATATCCGATATGAGGGAATGCTTAGGTAGTTTTTCCTTCAACAATCGAGGTATTCCTGGGACAGAATAAACTAGAAACGGTGTGTAGCATAAAAATGAGAGGTAAAAAGATATAACAGGTAAAGTAGGGGAAACCTCATGATGATAAAAGCAGATAAAAATATAGGGAATTCCATTTGAAACAAAAAAGTTGTCCTGGCACCTTTACTGTTCATCTTCATAGCAGACTTGGACAAAAGCACCAACTACAGCCTCGTATCTTTTACGGTCGTTACCACAATATGGATAAAACTTGCTTTAGTAGAAGACGACTGCTTTGTTACGGAAACAACGAAAAAATTACCACGGGATTAAAGAACACAGCCAAATGAGGCCAAGGACAATAAATTACAAGTTTGATTTTGAGAATTTTGAAAATAAGAAAGGTCATGCTATTGACTGTAATATTCAAAGCATTTGTGTTCACACGGCAGGGAGGTTTTTCTAGGTTGGAAAATGGACCTTAAGTGCGCAGTGTGGAAAATTTTGGATTTTCCTAGATTCAGCATGTGTAAATTTGAATAATACAATAATTGTGCAATAAAATATGATGCTGATTTGACGCTTTCGAGAAATTTCGAGTGGGGGGGGGGGGGTAAAAAGCTGCTGAGTGACGCCCAGAGGGAGACGCCATATTGAATTTAATGGGTGAACACTGGACTGCATGGTACATTGTAATTCGGCGTTTTCCGAGGCCATTGGGGTGTTTCGGCCCGAATTTGTATTAGGAAAATGTGTTATGTCCCCTGCTGAAGAATTGGGACAGGTAATTTGTGGGACCTTAAGAATTATATGTGGATGGCAGAAGATACGAGATGCAAACATCACTCATAGGGAAGTACACCAGTAGCCCTTGCATTTAGAGCTCTATCTGGCCGGTGTAGGGTCTAGGTGTTAGGCAAGTGATGTGGTGTGATCCATCTAGCATGATTTTAGCTGAACCATTATGACAGAATTACTGAGGCATTAGAAGACAACCAAAAGCAGATGTGATTTACACAAATTTTGCAAAGGCGTTTGGCAGATGCGATCATGGAGTGATAGCGCACAAAATGAGGTCCTTGGGCATTACGGTGAAGGTAGGCAGATGGATTTTTGGGCTCCTAACGCACAGAACACAAAAAGTAGTAGTGAACAGGGCAAGATCCAGCATCAGCGAGGTCAAAAGCTCAGTGCCCCAAGGCACTGTCCTGGCACCTCTGCTGTTTCTCATCCACACAGCAGACTTAGATAAAAACACCCGACACACTTTTGTATCATTATTTGCAGATGACACTAAAATAAGCATGGAAGTCACTACGGTAGAAGACACTGAAAAATTACAGTTAGACGAAAGCAGGGTTTTCCAGTGGGC
Organism: Cherax quadricarinatus; assembly: GCF_038502225.1. Lineage (NCBI taxonomy): Eukaryota > Metazoa > Arthropoda > Malacostraca > Decapoda > Parastacidae > Cherax > Cherax quadricarinatus. The sequence continues at coordinate 5,747,451 of NC_091312.1, read as the reverse complement.
AGTGGAGAACAACATGACGTTCACTGGTGATAAGTTCCAGCTGCTTAGGTATGGAAAAAATTAACTCAAAAGGAACACTGTATACAAAACTCAACAGGGTCACCAAATACCTGAGAATAATTATGTCAGCTGACCTTTCTTTTAAAGACCATAACAAGACAAAGATCACGACAGCCAGGAAGATGACGGGGTGGGTATCGAGAACTTTCAAAACAAGGGAAATAATGCCGATAGTGACACTTCAAATCGCTAGTGCTCCCTCGCTTAGAACATTGCTTAGTGCTGACGGCCCCGTTCAAAGCAGGAGAAATATCAGAACTGGAACAAAGAGAGATCATTTACGGCTCACTTTGAGCCTGTAAAGCACCTAAACTACTGGGAACGAATGCAAGTCTTGAATATGTATTCAGTGGAGCGGAGGAGAGATACATGATAATATATACCTGGAAAGTACTCGAGGGCTTGGTCCTAAATCTGCACACTGCCATGACAACATAATGGAGTGAGAGATATGGGAGGAAATGTAAAATAAACCCAGTGAGGAGCAGGGGTGCGGTAAGGACAATAAGGGAGCACTGTATTAACATCCGGGGCCCCAGACTATTCAACGTCTTACCAGAAAATATCAGAAACACTGCTGGGACAAGTGTAGAAGCCTTCAAGAGGAAACTGGACAAGTATCTTTACCAGGTGCCAGATCAACCAGGCTGTGATGGATATGTGGGGCAGTGGGCCTCCAGCAGCAACAGCCTGGTTGACCAGGCAAGCAGCAGACGAGCCTGGCCCATGGCTGGGCTCCGAGAGTAGATTAACTCTCGAAACTCTTCAAAGGCATATCAAAGGTAAAGGTATATCTACAGTAATCAAATTGTAAGTAGTAATACAAAGTTCTTTTTAATAACACTTTTGTATATGTAATGTACTAATAATTATATTTTTGTGTACCCAGCAAGTAAACCAAAATAACGTGCAGTTCATATAACTTTAATTACCAGAGTAGCTGGTTTTAATTTTATAATTATTAATTTAATGTCAAGTCTAGCTTTTTGTGGGAGTGGTGAAGAAGTGGGCAGTCGAGGGAGTAACAGTTCAGTGACTTGTGACAAAGTCCCACTTACCTCACCCAAATTACTTGCAGGCAATAATAATTCAGGTAATACCCTGTAAGTCTCCTGCAGGTGGTTTGCCCATATAATATAATAATAATAATAATAATAATAATAATAATAATAATAATAATAATAATAATAATTTTCACACGCAGTTAAGTAAAACTTCTAAATTACAGGGAATACTTCAAAGCATTTGGCATGTGCTCTCTGGAAGGGGGAAAAGAGAAATGCCTCATAATATATATGATAATCTATAACTTCCAAAACCGCTTACTGAAGTGGGAGATGTGGGGGAGGGAAGAAGGACAGGTAGAACATGGTCACTGAAAAGCAGGGGAGCTTAAAACAAAATTAGAGAACAGTGTGTCAACATCCGTGGCGCAAGACTTCAGCCTAATACTAGCATAATGCCAGACCAAAGAAAACTGGACTACTGCCTATGTAGGCCTGCGGGATACAGGCAACAGTCTCCAGGTTGATCAGACGATTTACCCGGGAAGCCTGGCTTCACGGCTACAAGACTTCCAGGAACCTGTTATACATGTTTCCTTTATCCATTTTCTGTTCTTTAGCCTTCCCATCCCTCATTTCCTCCGCTTCTCATTTTCTTCCTCTCCATCCTCTTCCCTTCCCCTTTTCCTTCCGCTGCTTTCCCCATTTTTTTGCGTCATCCCCGCTCCCCCCTCACTTATTTTCCATGTCTTCTCCACTTCCATCCCATGTGTGCTAACCACTTCCTTGAGTGCACTCCCCGCTTCCACTGTGTCCACCTCACTTCCACTGTGTCCGTCCCACTTCCACTGTGTCCGCCCCCCACTTTCTCTGTCCTCTTTGGGATGCACCTTTGATATACCTTTCACAGAAATAGCTTTTGTCTGCATTTCTTTTGCTGTCTCATTCTTGTTGGTTCCTGGTCTGCTACTTCTATATTATTATTATTATTATTATTATTATTATTATTATTATTATTATTATTATTATTATTGCTGGATGAATGGTTCAGAGAACCGACATGTTGATAAATTAGACACATGTGCAACTCTTGGGTATCTTTATTGAGGAAACGTTTCGCCACACAGTGGCTTCATCAGTCCATACAAAGGAGAATCTTGAAGAACAGGAGGAGAATGAGGTAATCAGTCCCTCAACCTTGAGTCGATGTGGTCAGTCCATCATTCTCCTCCTGTTCTTCAAGATTCTCCTTTGTATGGACTGATGAAGCCACTGTGTGGCGAAACGTTTCCTCAATAAAGATACCCAAGAGTTGCACATGTGTCTAATTTATCATCATTATTATTGCTGTTGCTTCTCTGCTCCAGTCTTCCTTTACCCTCCCCTCCTCCCCTTATTCTTACCCCTCCCTCCATCCTTACCAAACCCCCATACTATTTCCTTCTTCCTCCCTACCCCTCCCCTCCCTTCCTCCATACCCCTGCCCTGGTGCCTGTATCAAGGCAGGCAGGTGAGGGCTCAAGGGCACAGTGACTCACACCCAGCACCACCACCTTACCCAGGCCGCTACTTCTGCACTCTTTAAATGGGTCTTTGTGGTTACTTCCTGGGTCATCTCTCCCACCCTTTTGTACCTTTCAGCACGCGCCATACTCCTGGCCTGTGGTTTACCTTCAGGCAGTTCTGGGGGTCACCGCTTCCCTCAGCCCTGTAGGTCTAGTTAACAGGTTGATCAGTCAGGCTGTTGGTGCTGGCGGCATGCAGTCTAACTTAGTCACCACAGTCCGGCTGATCAGGAACCGAGTTAATCAGGATCTGACTTGCTAGGGGTGTGTTAGTAATTCACCTTATGAAGGATATTGAAAAGTCTTCATCCCTTTCCACTTATTGAGTTATCTCTTAGTGAATTCATTGCACACGTCCTGTCATTTTGGGGTGTTCCACTGTTGTCGAGCCTCTTCCTTTCGTAGGACTGATTTCGATGCGCAGATTTGGGACTAATCCTTCCCAAATTATCCAAGTGTAAATTTTGATGACAAAGTTGATCCCATGTATCAGAAACCTTCCCTATGAGGATAGACTAAGGGCCCTGAAACTGCACTCTCTAGAAAGACGTAGAATTAGGGGGGATATGATTGAGGTGTATAAATGGAAGACAGGAATAAATAAAGGGGATGTAAATAGTGTGCTGAAAATATCTAGCCTAGACAGGACTCGCAGCAATGGTTTTAAGTTGGAAAAATTCAGATTCAGGAAGGATATAGCAGTAATCTGAAACCAAGACAACAGTGCATAAGTGTTCGCAATAAAGCTAATAGAATCCTTGGCTTCATATCAAGAATCATAAATAATAGGAGTCCTCAGGTTGTTCTTCAACTCTATACATCCTTGGTTAGGCCTCATTTAGATTATGCTGCACAGTTTTGGTCACCGTATTACAGAATGGATATAAATTCTCTGGAAAATGTACAAAGGAGGATGACAAAGATGATCCCATGTATCAGAAACCTTCCCTATGAGGATAGACTAAGGGCCCTGAAACTGCACTCTCTAGAAAGACGTAGAATCAGGGGGGATATGATTGAGGTTTATAAGTGGAAGACAGGAATAAATAAAGGGGATGTAAATAGTGTGCTGAAAATATCTAGCCTAGACAGGACTCGCAGCAATGGTTTTAAGTTGGAAAAATTCAGATTCAGGAGGGATATAGGAAAGTACTGGTTTGGTAATAGAGTTGTGGATGAGTGGAACAAACTCCCAAGTACCGTTATAGAGGCCAGAACGTTGTGTAGCTTTAAAAATAGGTTGGATAAATACATGAGTAGATGTGGGTGGATGTGAGTTAGACCTGATAGCTTGTGCTAACAGGTCGGTTGCCGTGTTCCTCCCTTAACTCAATGTGACCTGACCTGACTAGGTTGGGTGCATTGGCTTAAGCCGGTAGGGACTTGGACCTGCCTCGCATGGGCCAGTAGGCCTTCTGCAGTGTTCCTTCGTTCTTATGTTCTTATGTGTTCCTCCCTTAAGTCAATGTGACCTGACCTGACTAGGTTGGGTGCATTGGCTTAAGCCGGTAGGAGACTTGGACCTGCCTCGCATGGGCCAGTAGGCCTTCTGCAGTGTTCCTTCGTTCTTATGTTCTTATGTTCATACGTCCCTGGGAATACAGTTCGAGTGACTTCAGGTGTACCCAAGTAATTTAGGTGCTTGACCGATTTTATACTGGCAGTGAAGATTCCATGTACTCTTGGGATTTGCCAGTTTACTAACACAGGTAGTGAAGTTAGATTCCTTGTGATAACTGGAGAGGGCGTTCAGCGTTTTTTTTTTTTTTAATTATTGATGATTATACAACAACCACAAATTGATGAATATGACCCGTTTACAACACTTGCATATCTTTGTCAGAACGTTTGGCCTGCACAACAAGCTTCTTCAGTCGAATACGATAAACAAAAGAATTATAGAAGTTGAAGTAGTTTTTACGTTATCAGTCTGTCATCCTAGGTGGGAGGTGTCCAGTCCCTCAGTCCTAAAGCATAGTCATGCGGCCAGATTTTGTACACTAGATTAGAGGTGAAATGAAGCAGGTGGAGTTGACGTCACAGGTTACCTGGAGGTTACCTGGAGGTTATTCCGGGGATCAACGCCCCCGCGGCCCGGTCCATGACCAGGCCTCCCGATGGATCAGGGCCTGATCAACTAGGCTGTTACTGCTGGCCGCACGCAGTCCAACGTACGAGCCACAGCCCGGCTGATCCGGCACTGACTTTAGGTATCTGTCCAGCTCTCTCTTGAAGGCAGCCAGGGGTTTATTGGCAATTCCCCTAATGCTTGATGGGAGGCTGTTGAACAGTCTTGGGCCCCGGACACTTATGGTGTTTTCTCTTAGTGTACCAATGGCGCCCCTACTTTTTATTGGGGGCATTTTGCATCGCCTACCCATCGGTGCCCACACACGAGTGGGTCATGCTGTAATAAAACAGAGTAATTTCTCTGCAATAACGGGAGGAGGCCTCATATGATCGATTTTAAATCATGAAGACTGGTGTGTCAGTGAGATTTTTTGATTGATCTTGGGTTGTGTTGGTGCCAGTTTTCCAGTATTATTTAAGAACTTGGGATTTTTTTTCCGAGCAGTTTCAAACTTCAAGTTCTGGTTAATTTTGTTGAAAGGAAGATACGGATTGTTAGCTGACTGTGTGATTCCTAATTTGCAATAACTGTGCAGTTACTAGAGAATGCCTCTTTACAGTTTCACCGCTGATGTAGTTTTGGGCAGTGTAGGTGTCTGTTTTATTGAAGAAGTTGTGATAAATCTGAAGGTGGTCAGTGCCCAAGTGGCCAGGTCTCCTGGTGGATCAAAATCTGCTCAATCAGCCTGTTACTACTGGCTGCGTGCAGTCCAACGTACGAGCCATAGCCTATCTAATCAGGAACTGACTTGAGGAACTTATCAAGATCCTTCTTGAAGTTAATGTTCCAAGTCGGACCGAAACGTCGTCATAAATTTGATTCTCTTAGGTGCAGGTTATTTGTGTATTGCTCCTGTTGGAATGCGTGCAGCCAGCAGTAACAGCCTGGTTAATCAGGCCCTGATCCACCGGTAGGCCTGATCGTGGACCGGGCCGCGGGGGCGTTGATCCCGGAATAACCTCCAGGAAGACTCCAGGTATATGCTTTCTGATAGTTTCTCTGTCCCAGGCCACTGTGCATGTTACCTGGAGGTTATTCCGGGGATCAACGCCCCCGCGGCCCGGTCCATGACCAGGCCTCCCGATGGATCAGGACCTGATCAACTAGGCTGTTACTGCTGGCCGCACGCAGTCCAACGTACGAGCCACAGCCCGGCTGATCCGGCACTGACTTTAGGTATCTGTCCAGCTCTCTCTTGAAGGCAGCCAGGGGCTTATTGGCAATTCCCCTAATGCTTGATGGGAGGCTGTTGAACAGTTTTGGGCCCCGGACACTTATGGCGTTTTCCCTGAGTGTACCAATGGCGCCCCTACTTTTTATTGGGGGCATTTTGCATCGTCTGCCCAGTCTTTTGCTTTCGTAGGGAGTGATTTCTGTGTGCAGATTTGGGACCATTCCTTCCAAGATTTTCCAAGTGTAGATTATGATATCTCTCTCCCTCCTGCGTTCCAACGAGTACAAGTCAAGTGCTTCCAAGCGTTCCCAGTAGTTAAGGTGCTTGACAGAACTTATACGTGCAGTAAAGGATCTCTGTATGCTCTCTAGATCTGCGATTTCACCTGCTTTGAATGGAGATGTTAATGTACAGCAGTATTCCAGCCTAGAGAGAACAAGTGATTTGAAAAGGATCATCATTGGCTTGGCATCTCTCGTTTTGAAAGTTCTCATTATCCATCCTATCATTTTCTTTGCACGTGCGATCGTGGCACTGTTGTGATCCTTGAAAGTGAGATCCTCAGACATTACTACTCCCAGGTCCCTTACATTATTTTTCCGCTCTATTGTATGGCCGGAGTCAGTAGTATACTCTGTTCTAGTTATTATCTCCTCCAGTTTTCCATAACGGAGTAGTTTTAATTTGTCCTCATTGAACATCATATTGTTTACCGTTGCCCACTGGAAAACTTTGTTTATATCTTCTTGGAGGTTAACCGCGTCCTCAGCAGATGACAGCCTCATGCAGATCCTAGTATCATCCGCAAAGGATGATACGGTGCTGTGGTGTATATCTCTGTCTATGTCTGATATGAGGATAAGGAATAAGATGGGGGCGAGTACTGTGCCTTGTGGAACAGAGCTCTTCACTATGGCAACCTCCGATTTAACTCTGTTGACCACTACTCTTTGTGTTCGATTTGTTAGGAAGTTGAAGATCCATCTCCCCACTTTCCCAGTTATTCCTTTAGCACGTATTTTATGGGCTATTACGCCATGATCGCATTTGTCAAATGCTTTTGCAAAGTCTGTGTATATTACATCTGCATTCTGATTTTCTTCCAGTGCATCCAAGACCATGTCATAGTGATCCAGTAGTTGTGAGAGGCAGGAGCGACCTGCCCTGAACCCATGTTGCCCTGGATTGTGCAGAGTTTGGGAATCCAGGTGATTTGCAATCCTGCTTCTTAGCACTCTTTCAAAGATTTTTATGATGTGGGACGTCAGAGCTATTGGTCTATAGTTCTTAGCTAGTGCTTTGCTGCCAACTTTATGGAGTGGGGCTATATCCGTTGTTTTAAGTGACTGGAATTTCACCCATATCCAAGCTCCTCCTCCAAAGTGTACTTAGGGCACGCGAGAGGGGTTTCTTGCAGTTCTTAATGAAAACAGAGTTCCACGAGTCTGGGCCCGGGGCTGAGTGCATGGGTATGTTGTCAATGGCTTTTTCGAAATCTATCGGAGTTAGGGTAATGTCGGAAATCTGGCATACATTTATGGAGTTTTGAGGCTCATTCATGAAATCATTTGGGTCGTCGATCCTCAGACCGATTAGTGGTTCACTAAACACAGAGTCGTACTGGGATTTCAATGTAGGTTTATTCCTCCATTATGTTGTTGCCTGATATTGCAGTCTTCTATACCTTATGTCCCGGACTAGGTCTGGCCCATGAAATGGCACTTGTGAATGTCTCTTCTGATTGACTTCAGATCTTCAATGCTGATATTTAACTGCATTATAAACTTTTGTCTACATTAAGGTAGAAGGAAGTGGGTTTATGGGCTACAGGGATACCTTCCTCTGTTCGCTCAGCGGCTGAAACATATCCAGTTAAAATAGTATCATTGCCTCTGCCTTTAAAAGTTCACTTGTATTCACCTCATTCCCTGTTTACTCCTCTCAGAGTATTGCGACCACAGTTAGCACCACATTTGTCGTTCACCCCCGTCACCCCCATCCCGTCTTTCCCAACCCCGTCCTCCACCCCCCCCCTACCTACCTAACCCCGACTCTCCATCCTTCCTTCCCCACCCCGCCGCTCCTCCATCCTCCCTTCCCCACCCCGCCCACTCCTCCATCCCCCCTTCCCCACCCCGCGCACTCCTCCATCCTCCCTTCCCCAACCCACCTCTCCTCCATCCTACCTTCCCCACCTCGCTTCTCCTCCATTCTACCTTCCCCACCCCACCTTCCACCACCCTTCCACTCCTCCATCCTACCTACCCCTCCCCTCTTCCTAGAAGTTCTTGGCTGGTTTCCCTCTGAGTATTGTTCACAGGTTGGGACCTTAATACCTCCACCATGCATTCTTCCTGGTCACCTGTGACTAGTGCCACCTGTAGTTACGCAGGCGCAGTGTTTAGTAACATCGGCTTGCTTAGTTGCTGTATAACCCGAACACCCCCTCCCCCTCTTACACTCCCCCTCACTCCCCTCCCATACGAACGACCCCTCACCCCCTCCCATACGAACGATCCCTCACCCCCTCCCACACTCCCTCGCCTCCCACATTCTCCTTCGCCTCTCACGTTCCCTCACCCCATCCCACATGCTCCCTCGCCTCCTTCCACACATTGCCTCACCCCCTCCCACACCCCTCACATATGGAAAGAATGACGAACGTTAAAAACAAATACTGGACACAGAAGACAGGAGGACCATCTCCTAGAACGAAATTAACGTGCAGCTTTTTCGTATAATATCAGATGACATATTTAAGAACATAAGACAAAATGAAAAATGAGGCAGTGGATAATGAGAACTTTTAAAACGATAATAACACCAGTGGTCACTCTGTTTAAATCATTCGTGATCTCTCGTATAGAATATTGCTCGGTGTTGATGGCTCCGTTCAAGGCAGGAAACATAACATAAGAAAGGAGGATCACTGCGGCAGGCCTGTCGGCCCATACTGAGCAGGTTCTTTACAATCCATCCCACTAACAAAACATTTGCCCAACCTAATTTTCAATGCCACCCAAGAAATAAGGTCTGATAACTATCCACTCATTTGCAAGTCCCACTCAAATCCAACCCCTCTAACTCATATTTATCCAACCTAAATTTGAAACTACCCAAAGTCCTAGCCTCAATAACCCAACTAGGTAGACTGTTCCACTCATCAACTACCCTATTTCCAAACCAATACTTTCCTATGTTTTTTCTAAATCTAAACTTGTATAATTTAAATCCGTTACTGCGGGTTCTCTCTTGGAGAGGACGGGTTCTCTCTTGGAGAGATATCCTCAAAACCTTATTAATGTCCCCCTTATTAATACCCATCTTCCACTTATACACTTCGATCATGTCTCCCCTCATTCTTCGTCTAACAAGAGAATGTAATTTAAGAGTCTTCAATCTTTCTTCATAAGGAAGATTTCTAATGCTATGTATTAAACTTGGTCATTCTACGCTGAATGTTTTCTAACGAATTTATGTCCATTCTGTAATATGGAGACCAGAACTGAGCTGCATAATCTAGGTGAGGCCCTATTAATGATGTATAAAGCTGCAGTATGACCTCTGGACTTCTGTTGCTTACACTTCTTGATATAAATCCCAATAACCTATTTGCCTTATTACGTACGCTTAGGCACTGCTGTCTTGGTTTAAGGTTGCTGCTCACCATAACCCCCAAGTCCTTTTCGCAATCTGTATGGCTAAGTTCTACATTATTTAACTGGTAAGTGCTTGGGTTATGGACACTCCCGAGCTTCAGAACCTTGCATTTATCTACATTGAAATGCATCTGCCACTTTTCTGACCAAGAATAGAGATTGTCTAAATCCTCCTGAAGTTCCCTAACATCTACGTTTGAATCAATTATCCTACCTATCTTTGTGTCATCGGCGAATTTGCTCATATCACTAGTAATACCCTCATCAAGGTCGTTGAATTAGACACATGTGCAACTCTTGGGTATCTTTATTGAGGAAACGTTTCGCCACACAGTGGCTTCATCAGTCCATACAAAGGAGAAACTTGAAGAACAGGAGGAGAATGAGGTAATCAGTTCCTCAGCCTTGAGTCGATGTCGAAGTTTCTCCTTTGTATGGACTGATGAAGCCACTGTGTGGCGAAACGTTTCCTCAATAAAGATACCCAAGAGTTGCACATGTGTCTAATTCAACAACATGTCGGTTCTCTGAACCATTCATCTACAATCCTGTCAGACACTGCAACTTCTTGGGATCTTAATACTTGGGAATTCTTCACTTGCCTAACCCTTGGGCACGACCTACTTCCACATTGGACAACTGTGACACCACCTACGACTGCTGCCCCTCACCTGTCTACGGTTTATAAGCTGCTTCTCCGCTCATATGCCGTATTCTATTCTAGATTGATGGACTGACCACATCGACTCAAGGCTGAGGGACTGATTACCTCATTCTCCTCCTGTTCTTCAAGTTTCTCCTTTGTATGGACTGATGAAGCCACTGTGTGGCGAAACGTTTCCTCAATAAAGATACCCAAGAGTTGCACATGTGTCTAATTCAACAACATGCCGGTTCTCTGAACCATTCATCTACAATCTCATCAAGGTCATTGATATATATTATAAACAACAACGGGTCCAAGACTGATCCCTGTGGAACCCCACTTGTTACAGATCCCCACTCGGATTTAACCCCATTTATGGACACTGCTTCCTGTCTGTGAGCCATGACTCGATCCACGAGAGCACTTTTCCCCCAATGCCATGAGCTGCCACTTTCTTTAACAGTCTTTGGTGCGGAACTCGATCAAAAGCCTTACTAAAATCTAAGTAAATAATATCAAATTCTTTATCGTGATTAACAGCCTCAAAAGCTTTACTGAAGAAAGTTAATAAATTAGTTAGACAAGAACGGCCTCTCGTGAATCCATGCTGAGTATCATTAATCAAGCTATGCTTATCGAGATGGCTTCTTATAATCTCAGCTATAATTGACTCTAGCAATTTGCCTACAATTGAGGTCAGACTTATTGGGCGGTAATTTGACGGTAACGAATGTCCCCTGCTTTAAAAATAGGAATTACATTAGTCATCTTCCACATATCAGACACTACACCTGTTTGAAGAGATAAATTAAAAATATTAGTTAATGGTTCACAGAGTTCCATTTTGCATTCCTTAAGAACCCTTGAAAAAAGCTCATCAGGACCCGGCGACTTATTTTGCTTCAGTCTGTCTATTTGTTTCATAACCATTTCACTAGTGACTGTGATGTTACATAATTTATCTTCTTCAGGTCCACTATAAAAATTAATTACTGGAATATTATTAGTGTCTTCCTGTGTAAAAACCGAGAGAAAATAATTATTTAAAATCGAGCACATTTCATTCTCTTTGTCAGTAAGATGCCCATAGGAAGTCCATTCACTCTTGGACAGTATATCCATTATCTCGAGAGTGAGATAATGGAAATGCTGTCCAAGGGACAGTATTTCCATTATCTCTGGGGTGAGCCACTTCTCACGCCTGGCAAATAAGTTAATGATTGATTATGTTTTTTGTTGTTAGAGTGTAGAAAGAGCACGACTATTTTGGTTAACACGTCTTCCTTCTCATACTCTACTGTTCACTCCTCAGCGACTGTCAGATAAACTACCATGAGAAATAACGATGCCCACGTAATTCCTGCTGCAGTGAAACCTTTGAAACTGCCGTAGCTACTGGACCCATAGGGGAATGCTTGCTTATAGCCTTATCGCCTTACTAAGGTTTCCCAGCTCTGGTTGATAATTGTCTTTACCTCATATATGCAGTTCGTCCTGATATGTGTGATGGAGTGTGACGGGAACAACTTATTTTAGCACATTGCAATGCGTATAAATTTGTGTAGCTGCAGACTGCTGATGTATCCAATTTTATTTTGTATTCTGAGATGCTTCCTTGTCTCTCCCCCTTTTCAACAAGATGTTAAAACATAGAAGCAGCCTAGTTTTTGAGTGCCTTCACCTTAGTATTTGGTGTTGGGTATTTTAAGTATTGTGCCTCACACACGTCATGATTCCTGTGTGTTTGGAGCTGTGGTATGTGGTGACACACACACAGGTGTGTTTGTGATCACCAAACATTTCGTCATTACTGAGTAGTTTCCCCCCTGGGTGATGACTGCCGTTACTGATAATGCACCCAACACCTTGACACTGATGATAGTCTTCCTGCTAATGATTGCCTTCACGGCTGATGGAAAAACATTGATGTTTTAACGTGCTTACAATTGTTATTATATTGATGTTAATGATAATAATCATAAGATGGATGACGTGGCAGTGGGTAGAGGGAGGCTGAAACAAGTGCTGGTGCTGGTATAAAGTGTGAGACAGTATTTATGTTTAAGACAACACCATTTATGAGTGAGGGTATGTAGATATAACCTTCACCACTGACACTCATTAACACCATGACTACGTGTGTTTATCTCTTCCGAGCCTTCCCGCATCTATTTTATATTGCTTTGTATATTTACTTTCTGTATATACGTCGCCAGTTTTTATTTGCCACCATACTCGTCTGGTTCATTTATCCTCACCATCATCATCATTATCCATACTTAGGTCTGTATTCTTATTCAAGTATCACTCTTGTCTTGAAATATGACTTTGGAGGAGGTGGTGGTGGGGGGGGGGGTGTCACCCGTTCCAAGGAGTGACTCCTTGTAATATGTAATGTTGATGATGGAATTACACCTCAGCCGTGCCTGACATCATCTACGCTCCTTGATGCATGAAGTTCATTATTATTTTTATTAAATTTATTGTTACCAGGAGTTTTAATTAAGTTGCAGGGAGAACAAAGGCGGAGCGTGTCTTTTGTGCCCCTTAGATTAAGTTTATGTGTGATGAATGGTTTTGAAAACCGACAAGTTGAAGATTGAGACACTTATGTAACATATGGGAATATTTATTTAGGAAACGTTTCGCCACACACTGGCTTCATCAGTCCAACACAAAGCAGAAAGGTGTGAGGAGAGGAGTTTGAGGTAATCAGCCCCTCAGCCTGGAGTCGATGTATTCAGTCCATCAATCTTGTAGAGTGTACAGCATATGACCGTAGACGTGGCTTATATACTGTAGTCAGGTGAGGTGAAACAGGCGGAGGCGGGGTCAAAGTGGTACCATCCACTAGTCGAAGTAGGTCTTCGTCCAAAGGTTGAACAAGTTTGAAGAATTCATTGTGTTGGACTGATGAAGCCACTGTGTGACGAAACGTTTCCTAAATAAAGATTCCCATATGTTGCATAAGTGTCTCAATCTTCAACTTGTTGGTTTTCAAAACCATTCATCACAACTGTCAGACACTGCAACATCATGGGATCTTGATACAAAGAATTCTTCAAACTTGTTCAACCTTTGGACGAAGACCTACTTCGACTAGTGGATGGTGCCACTTTGACCCCGCCTCCTCCTGCTTCACCTCACCTGACTACAGTATATAAGCCACGTCTACGGTCATATGCTGTACACTCTACAAGATTGATGGACTGAATACATCGACTCCAGGCTGAGGGACTGATTACCTCAAACTCCTCTCCTCACACCTTTCTGCTTTGTGTTGGACTGATGAAGCCACTGTGTGGCGAAACGTTTCCTAAATAAATATTCCAATATGTTGCATAAGTGTCTCAATCTTCATTAAGTTTATGGCTTCCGGTAAGTGGAGTTAGTGATGGCGAGGTTTAATCAGATTTAATAGTGATTTGTAACTTACTTGCTTGTTCCTTTGTAAGGTTCACACTTTTGTGAGGAAAGGTAATGGTGCCACAGAGTGCCATAGATTTATGTATGTAATTTTCACCATCATAGTAGCATGTTTAGTTATACTCATGTCGAGGAAGCTCGTGAAGTTGGTTTGCTGAGTCTTTACGTCCGTTGGTCACTGTACTTGCTCGAGACGCAACATACCTGTGTCCGGTTTAGATAGTTTTTTCTAGTCACGCTACTGAGCCTGTGGTTGTACATCCTGGGTAGCAGCCTGATCAGTCAGCCTGCAGGTTCACATCAACATGACAACCATTATAAACAAACACCTCTTGTAGAAACTTCTATTGTTTCTCCCATGATTTTTTTTTCTTTGTACCAGCGTATTCTTATACTGAAGAATTGGGACCATGGTTCTCACATTTTTTGAAAAAAAAAAAAAAAATAAAAGATTTAGTTCCCCTTCATTAAATTTAAAATAGTGTATATTTTTATTAAAGGTAATCATTATAATATTCGCTCTTCACCATTAATTTTTTTCAGTCACCATTGAGAGCCGATGATGAGCAGTGTAGTCTCGGGAAGTTTCTGCCGGCCCTGGCACTGTGCTTTCCACGACACACAGTACAATACTTGCATCATCAACGCACAGTTCCAAGACTTGGCTATCAAGAATAGTTTACACAAAAAGATAAAGCAAGAGCTAATATTAATTACCAGAGAGCCAGTGAGAAGAAACCAACACAGTGATAACTTGAGCATGAACCAAGTCCAAACTCACAGTGAAATTGTAATATTATCCTAACAGACCAGGATATTTTCTTATAAAATGAATCACTCATGAACCACCACCAGTACTGCTCACCACAACTACAACTAACCACCATCACCACTACACTACTACCACACCGTCACTACCACACCACAATCATCCACCATTACCACCACTACCGTCATTCACCATACTCACCATTATCACCTGAGCTCGCTCACTTGTGAAAACGTTTTACCTTTGGTGTTCTTGTGCAGCCTCATTTTTGGCATCTGGGTTCTTCCTTGGAGATTACCAGAAGACGATTTCGGGAATTACTGTCCCCGCGGCTCGGTCCTAGACCAGACCTGGTTATTACCTGATTAACCAAGCTGTTGGTGTTACCGCATGCAGTTCAACATAGGCAATACAACTCGGCTGATCAGGAACTGATTTGAGAAAGACAACTAAGGGTCTGTTGCAGAGGCGCCGCTAGGGTTGGTGTTTACTTGGAGTTTACCTGGAGAGAGTTCCGGGAGTCAACGCCCCCGCGGCCCGGTCTGTGACCAGGCCTCCTGGTGGATCAGAGACTGATCAACCAGGCTGTTGCTGCTGGCTGCACGCAATCCAACGTACGAGCCACAGGCCGGCTGGTCAGGTGTCACCCGGGGTGGAATCTTGGGTGACACCAGGGGTAGCATTTTTGGCGTCACCTCCATGAAATCCAAGGTCGGGGGGATGGGGGGTAGTAAACACCAGTTACGTCACTACTGCATGAACACTGACGGGTAGTAAACACCAGTTACGTCACTACTGCATGAACACTGACGGGTAGTAAACACCAGTTACGTCACTACTGCATGAACACTGACGGGTAGTAAACACCAGTTACGTCACTACTGCATGAACACTGACGGGTAGTAAACACCAGTTACGTCACTACTGCATGAACACTGACAAATGTTTAACAATGAGAACGTTTAAGGACCATAAACTGAGCAGGAGAATACTTCTCAACTTTATTAATGATAAATAATCGTAGTAATACTGAATAAACATAAACTCAAACACCACTTTGAGTACAGCCAACACATCCTACATTTATTCACCTTCAACAATGCAAAAACAAAACAAAATGAAACTTGAAAAATAAAGAAAAACATTGCAATATCAGAGAAACACTAGTTCCGATTTGACCTTGAGTACAGGTAACATCTCAGTGAATCTGATCTTACATTTTCTTGCCTTCAGTCCTGCAAAATCATTATCACATCATGAAAATCAATGATTTTCCCTATTATAAGCCTATATAAGCTATATAGAAACGAAGGATTCTTCTCTTATGTTGGTGCAGCACTATTTTGGGCATTAGTGTCACCTTTAGAGGCTCTATGGTGTCACCCCCTAAATGGTGTCACCCGGGGCGCCCCACCCCCCGTACGACGCCACTGGTCTGTTGGTAATTCCTCTTACGTACGAGGAGAGGGTGTCGAAATATCTTGGTCCCTTTATACTTACCGTGTTATCTATTGGCGTACCCATTGCATCCCTGGTTTTCATTGGTATTTTGCACCATCTGTCGAGACTTTTGCACTTATAGGGAGTGATTTGTGTGTGCAGATTTGAGATCAATCCCTCAGCTGGTATCTTGATAACCGCTCTCTTGTATTGTGTGTAGCTAGTGTGTGCTCCAGATCTAGCACTTGTGTTCACCATGTGTATGTCATGATTATTCTCTTACAGTTTACTCGCCTACTTGTCTTTGCTGGGGTCAATTCGTAGCTTCTGGTCTCGCATCTTTAACTGCAATAGACCTATTTTAGTGATTCCAACCACCAAGGACCCAGTGTACCTACCTCTGAAAGTGTTTCTCATGGGAAAAATATAAAAGTTTTCTAAAAGAAACTGGATCGCTACCCCCACCAAGTGCCGATCAACTAAGCTGTGATGGTTATGTAGGCCAGCGGGCCACTGACAGCAACAGCCTGGTTGAACAGGCACTCAACAAGGAAGCTTGGCCAAAGGCCGGGCTTGTAGGGTAGATGAACCCTCAAAATAAGTCACAGGTAATCATAAGTCAGACTGTTGTGCATACGTTGGAATACGTACCGTATCAACAACCTTACTGATTAGACGGACAAACATAATGACTAGACTGATGCCGGGTCGCGGGGGCCATGATTCCCAATCTCATCTCAAGTAAACTTACACACCAGAGAGGTTTGAATCCGCGATTCCATTATTTGGTTCAACTACTGCACTTAATAGCTCGCTACAACCACATTCACGCGCGTTTAACGATTATGTGCTAAAATATACTTCGCTTTAAGAAATGCTTCTGTTAGTCTTTTGTCTTTTTGTTACATTAAGGAGAATGTGCTTACTGAAGGTAGGTTAATGTATGGGTAGTAGTAATTATATGTAATAGTAATTACTGTGAGTGTACTAGTTGTATTTCTGTTGCAGATGTACCGTAGTGTTACTTAACTCACGCAAGAACCGACAGCAGCACCTGCAGAATGCCTCACGTAAGACGATCACCTGTGTGGCGTACTCTCCATGTGGTCGCTACCTGGCCACCGGCGAGTGTGGCCACCAACCCTCCGTCAGGGTGTGGGACATCTCCGACAGGACCCAGGTGGCAGAGTTTCAGGGCCACAAGTACGGCATCTCCTGTGTAGTGAGTACTAATCCTTCTCTGTTAGATATATATCTATAGACTACTATTTTCTAAGATGCAGGACTGGAAAGTGTGTATCCACTTCAGTCACATTCAACACCTTTGTTTGTCTCATACAAAGCAGCCAGCATATGTTTTAATCATGAGGAACTTTGTGTGTGTGTGTATTGGGGTATATGTCGAAGAGGTTGGGGAAACCATACCCCGGCCGGGATTGAACCCGCGGTCAGTGTGTGTCAAAACTCCAGACCGTCGCGTTAGCCACTAGACCAGCTAGCCACAATAAGATTCGTCCAACTAGGTACCAATCCCGGCCGGGGTATGGTTTGTTTGCAATCGTGTCATTACGATTTCGTGAGTCAGGTTGGGGAAAAGTTGTGAGATAACTGGTGTCTACAGTGTTCCTCATGTAGACCTGAGCATGATAATGATATGCAATACCGACAAGCCGATTAGTAAGACACGTGTAATAGTTAAGTATCTTTATTCCATTGCGAACGTAATTATGCCAGTACACCTCTACACAACGCTGTTCGCTTTAGGTTCAAATCTTCTTTGTGAACGAGTTTTTGTTATACTTGCCTAGTTGTGCTTGTAGGGGTCGATTCATAGCTCCAGGCCTTGCCTTTTAACTATTATCAACCAGCTTTACTGATTCCTGGTCTCCACGACCATTGAACGTTAGGTGATATAGGTGAAGTGGTGTATAGCTGGTGGCAGCGGTGACGGTGTCTGCGGCAGCAACAGGAGCGTCATCTTGCTGGTCTTTACCCTTGATGAGTTTCGAGAGTCTTGCTACTCTCGGGGCCTGGCCATGGGCCAGGCTCGTCTGGTGTTTGCCTGGTCAACTAGGCTGTTGCTGCTGGAGGCAACAACAGCCCCACGTATCTATCACAACCTGGTTGATCTGGCACTGGGTGAAGATACTTGTCCACTTTCTTCTTGAAGGCTTCTTCACTTGTTCCAATCGTGTTTCAGATATCTTCTGATGTTGAATAGTCTCAGGCTACGAATGTTGATAGTGTTCCCTTATGCTTACTGCACCCCTGCTCTTCATTGGGTTTATTTTGCACTTCCTCCCATATCTCTCACTTCTGTATGTTGTTAGGGCAGTGTGCGGAGTTGGGACCAGGCCCTCGAGTACTTTCCAGGTATATATTATCATGGTGACCTGTACTTAGCTCTGAGAATTGTCTTGTGTGCTCTGTGAATCCGAACCAAGATGTCCTCTCTTGAGCAACTCTGCCAGCAGCTAAAAGAGGAGCTTAGGGTTGCTAAGCTCGAGATACGGCGATTGACGGAGGGAAACAAGAGGATTCGTAGTAATCCTCCTGTTGTAAGTCCTCAGGTCAAGAGGGGAACCTGGTCAGTGGCCGGGCAACATGGAACGAAGCTGAGGATCAAGAAGACTGTTGGAGTGGCTGAAACAATGAAGAACCAGAAGACTACTGTGGAAACTTCCAACCCATTTTCGGTGCTACCTTACGAATGTGGGTTGTCTGCTGGGAGCGTCACATTGAGCTCCAGGGAAGCATTGGTGGATGAGAGAGAGTCAACATCCCTTGAAACCTCAACGAACACTATCGAGAACGTCACGACGAATTCCGCCAGTGAAGGTATGAACATTGTTTTAGTTGGGGACAGTTGGGTTAAATTTATGGATAGGGCTTTTTGTCTTAGGAACAGGAGGAGGAGGCAGAAGGTATGTTTTCCTGGGGCTGGGATGAGGATTACTGTTAGCCGTCTAGACGATATCATGAAAGGTAATGGGAGCAATCCTATTATCTGCCTCAGTGCGGGAGGCAACGATGTTGGCAGACGTAGGAGTGAAGACCTGATTAGCAGGTATAGGACAGCAATAGAGATTATTAGGAGGAAGGGTGGGAACCCTGTGATATGTGGCATTTTGCCCAGGAGAGGAGTTGGAAATGAATGGTTGTCCAGGGCAATTGGTGTCAATTGCTGGCTGGACAAACACTGTTAGGAAAATTCAGTAACATTCATAGACAACTGGGACCTCTTCTATGGTAGAAATGACATGTATGCCAGGGATGGGGTTCACTTGTCTAGGTTTGGGGTGGGAGCACTGGCCAATGCAGTGGAGGGAGCTCTTAGGTCTTTAAACTAGAAATAGATAGTGGTATGGGTTTTTGTGGAAAATCGATGAATTCTCAGTGTAGCGATAGTGTGAGTTTTAGGGAAACCATTAATAGGCAGAATGAGGCAGAGTTATTGGAGAATATTGGAAACCCAGTGGCACTAGGTGACAAGGACAGTAATAGGTATAGTAGAGGAACAGAAATCAGCAGGAAGAGAAAAGAGAAGGGAGGTTTTCTGAAGATATTTGATTCTAATACACGTAGTGCGAGAAATAAGATGGACAAATTGAGATTAGTTGCAAGTGCGGGTAACATTGATGTTTTTGCAATAACTGAGACGTGGTTTAATGTATAAAATTGGAACATGCCTGCTGAATGTCATATTCAGGGTTTTAAATTGTTTCAAGTAGATACAAGTATCGGTAAAGGGGGTGGGGTGGCACTCTATGACCGAGATCGTTTAAATTGTTGCATAAAAACAGGTATAAAGTCTGAAATAACACATACAGAGTCTGTCTGGAAAGAATTTTCTGAGGGGTATGAGAAATTGATTTTAGGCGTAATATACCGTCCTCCAAACTTAAATAGGGACCAAGGGAGACTATGGGAGGAAATTGTTATGGCCACAAGGCTCGAAAATCTAGTAATTCTAGGGGACTAATTTTAGTCAGATTGGTTGGTTGATTGGAATTTTTTGACTGGGAATCTAATTAGAATCTAACGACTTTTTAGAAGTAGTTCAGGATTGTTTTTTGAAGCAGTTTGTGACAGAACCTACAAGGGGAAATAACCTGCTTGACTCGGTTTTTGGCAAACAAAGAGAACCTTGTAAAAAATTTAGAAATTACAGGGAACTCGGCACAAGCGACCACAAATCAATTACCTTTAGCATTGAATGGAAGTATGACAGTAGGGATAATTCAGTAATGGTCCCAGATTTTCGCTTAGCAGATTACAGTGGGCTTAGAGAACACTTACCTGTGGACTGGGGTAACGAAGAGAGCTATCGGTATGACGGCTTTCTTAACACAGTACATGGTGTAATAGAGTTGGTAGAATTACCGACAATGTGAAAAGTAAAAGGACACAAGTGCAACTAATGTGATATTTTATTGTGGCAACGTTTCGCTCTGCAGGAGTTTGTAACGGCTTGACAAATCTCCTGGAGAGCGAAACGTTGCCATAATAAAATGTCACATTAGTTGCACTTGTGTCCTTTTACTTTACAGTACATGGTGCCCAAAGAACATTTATCCCATATAAGGAAATTAGATCGAATAGAAATGACCCAAAATGGATGAATAATAGGCTCAAATATCTTTTAGGGCAGAAGAAAGGAATTTTTAGACGTATCAAAAGAGGTGAGGGTCATCTTATGAATCAGTACATTGACATTCAGAGGGATGTTAAAAAGGGGATAATAAAGGCTAAACGGGAGTACGAAATTAAAGTTGCTAGGGATTCAAAAACAAACCCAAAAAGTTTTTTCCAGGTGTATAGAACAAAAGTTAGGGATAAGATAGGTCCCCTTAAAAATAATTTGGGGCATCTTACTGACAAAGAGAATGAAATGTGCTCGATTTTAAATAATTACTTTCTCCCGGTTTTTACACAGGAAGACACTAATAATATCCCAGTAAATAATTTTTATAGTGGACCTGAAGAAGATAAATTATGTAACATCACAGTCACTAGTGAAATGGTTATGAAACAAATAGACTGACTGAAACAAAATAAATTGCCGGGTCCTGATGAGCTTTTTTCAAAGGTTCTTTAGGAATGCAAAATGGAACTTTGTGAACCGTTAACTAATATTTTTAATTTATCTCTTCAAACAGGTGTAGTGTCTGATATGTGGAAGATAGCTAATGTAATTCCTATTTTCAAAGCAGGGGACAAGTCCTTACCGTCAAATTACCGCCCAATAAGTCTGGCCCCAATTGTAAGCAAATTACTAGAGGCAATAATAGCCGAGATTATAAGCCATCAGGATAAGCATAATCTGATTAATGATGCTCAGCATGGATTCACGAGAGGCCGTTCTTGTCTAACTAATTTATTAACTTTCTTCAGTAAATCTTTTGAGGCTGTTGATCACGATAAAGAATTTGATATTGTTTACCTAGATTTTAGTAAGGCTTTTGATAGAGTACCGTACCAAAGACTGTTAAAGTGGCAGCTCATGGCATTGGGGGAAAAGTGCTCTCATGGATCGAGTCATGGCTCACAGACAGGAAGCAGAGAGTGTGCATAAATGGGGTTAAATCGTAGTAGGGATCTGTAACAAGTGGCGTTCCACAGGGATCAGTCTTAGACCCGTTGTTGTTTATAATATATATCAATGATCTTGATGAGGGAAATTACTAGTGAAATGAGCAAATTCGCCGATGACACAAAGATAGGATTATTGATTCCAACAGGGAACTTCAGGAGGATTTAGACAAACTCAGTTCTTGGTCAGAAAAGTGGCAGATGCAGTTCAGTGTGGATAAATGCAAGGTTCTGAAGCTCGGGAGTGTCCATAACCCTAGCACTTATCAGTTCAATAATGTAGAACCTAGCCATACAGATTGCGAAAAGGACTTGGGGGTTATGATAAGCAGTAACTTTAAACCAGGACAGCAATGCCTAAGCATACATAAGGCAAACAGATCACTGGGATTTATATCAAGAAGTGTAAGCAACAGAAGTTCAGTGGTTATATTACAGCTTTATAAATCATTAGTAAGGTTTCACCTAGATTATGCAGCTGAGTTCTGGTCTCCATATTACAGATTGGACATAAATTCGTTAGAAAACATTCAGCGTAGAAAGCGTAAATTAATACATCGCATTAGAAATCTTCCTTGTGAAGAAAGATTGGAGACCTTTAAATTACATTCACTTGTTAGACGAAGAATGAGGGGAGACATGATCGAAGTGTACAAGTGGAAGATGGGTATTAATAAAGGGGATATAAATAAGGTCTTGAGGATATCTCGCCAAGAGAGA
The DNA here is from genome assembly GCF_038502225.1 of Cherax quadricarinatus. NCBI lineage: Eukaryota > Metazoa > Arthropoda > Malacostraca > Decapoda > Parastacidae > Cherax > Cherax quadricarinatus. The sequence goes on along the minus strand of NC_091312.1, from coordinate 5,725,265 downwards.
ACCCGCAGCAGTGGATTCAAATTAGACAAGTTTAGATTTAGAAAGGGTATAGGAAAGTATTGGTTTGAAAATAGGGTAGTTGATGAGGCTGAAAGATTGGGGGTAATGATAATTTCAGAAATTGTGTAAAAGCAAAGGTGAATAGGTAAAATGTGCAGAAGAAAAAAACATATGATGGTATTTTATGCTAACAGTTGAAGTGCAAGAACATAAGAAAGAAGGAACACTGCAACAGGCCTACTGACCCAAGCGGAGCAGGTCCATGTTTCCCCCCCGGATTAGACCAATGTCCCACCCCCTGGATTATCCCAATGACCCACCCAGCCTGGTCATCTCCACTCAAGGATGGAGCACTGCACCAGACCCAGTAGCACAAGCTAGTCAGGTCAACTCACACCCACTCATGTATTTATCTAACCTATTTTTAAAACTACACAACGTTTTAGCCTCAATAACTGTACTCGGGAGTTTGTTCCACTCATCCACAACTCTATTACCAAACCAGTGCTCTCCTATATCCTTCCTGAATCTGAATTTTTCCAACTTGAAACCCATGTGCTGGGAGCTTTGATGTCATTGCTTTAACTGAAACGTGGTATGATATAAAGAATCGGGATATGATTGCCGAGTGTAATATTAAAGGGTTTAAGTTGTTCCATGTTGATAGATGTAATGGGAAGGGCGGAGGAGTTGCATTATATGTTCGAGAAAATATTAATTGTTGCATAAAAACAGGTATAAAAATAGATGGAATAGTAACAGAATCTCTTTGGGTAGAGTTTGTAGAAGGTCGAGAAAAACTAACTCTAGGTGTAATATACCGACATCCAGGCTTGGATCACGACAGAGGGAGACGTCTTTGGGACGAAATTGATAGGGCTTCTAGACACAATAACGGTGTGGTAGTAGGGGATTTTAACTTTAGTTAAATTGACTGGAATTCTTTGACCGGTAATCTGGAGTCCAGTGACTTTATGGAAACAGTTCAGGACTGTTTTCTGAAGGAGTGTGTAACAGAGCCTACCAGGGGTAATAATTTGCTCGACCTAGTCTTGTCAAATAAGGAAACACTCGTAAATAATCTGGAGATCACTGAAGAGCTTGGCGCAAGTGATCACTTTAGCATTAATTGGGAATACAAGAATAATGATAATATGATAAAATCCCCGATTTTCGTTCTGCCGATTATAGTGGACTTAAGGAACACTTGTATAATCTCGATTGGGGTTATCTAGCTAATGATTTTATTGATGATCATACTTATGATTACGAAGGGATCTGCGTTTATGATTTTTTCTTAATAATATACGCCGTGCTCAGAGTATATACATTCCCCAGAGAGAAATTAGGTCTAATAATAACGATTCCAAATGGGTTAACAGGAGGCTAAAGCATCTATTAGGGGAGAAAAGGGAAATTTATAGGCGCATCAGAAGAGGAGAGGTTAACCTTACTGACCAATATGTTCAGCTTAAAAGAGAAGTAAAAAAGGGGATTAGAAAGGCTAAACGTGACTATGAAATTAGAGTTGCTGATGAATCAAATACCAATCCAAAGGGGTTCTTTCAAGTGTATAGTACCAAGGTGAAGGAAAAAGTAGGACCTCTGAAAATTGGGAATGGACAGCTGACGGATTACGAACTGGAATTGTGTTCCTTATTTAATGACTATTTTTTGTAAGTTTTTACACAGGAAGACATAATGAGATTCCAGAAATTAACAATTATTCAGTTCCTGACAAATTCCAATTACTAATATTACTGTCACGAGGGACATAGTTATCAAACAGATAGACAGACTGAAGCAAAATAAGTCCCCGGGGCCCGACGAGTTGTTTTCCAGGGTACTTAAGGAATGCGAGATGGAACTTAGTCAGCCATTAACGAGTGTGTTTAATGTGTCCATCCTTACTGGTGTTGTGCCAGAGTTGTGGAAGATGGCTAATGTGGTTCCTATATTCAAATCAAGGGATAAGTCCACTCCTTCAAATTACCGTCCAATGAGCCTGACATCTATAGTGGGCAAGGTATTAGAATCGATTATAGCTGGCATTATTAGTCACCTTGAAGAGCATAATTTGATTAATGAATCACAGCATGGGTTCATGAGAGATTCCTGCTTGACAAATTTACTGACGTTCATCAGTAGAACATTTGAGGCAGTAGACATTGATAAAGAATATGATATTGTTTATTTGGATTTTAGTAAAGCCTTCGATAAAGTACCTCACAAGAGACTCTTAAGAAAAGTGGCAGCTCATGGTATAGGAGGTAAAGTTCTAGCATGGATAGAGGCATGGCTTACCAATAGAAAGCAGAGTTTCGATTAATGGGGTCAAATCTGAATGGGGATTAGTCACTAGTGGCATTCCAAAAGGATAAGTTTTAGGCCCTCTCTTGTTCATAATTTACATTAATGACCTTGATGAAGGGATTACGAGTGACATGAGCAAATTTGCTGATGATACGAAGATAGGCCGTATGTTTCATTCCGAGAAGGATAGCAATGAACTCCAGGAGGATTTGGACAAATTAATGTCTTGGTCTGAAAAATGGCAGATGAAGATGAATAATTGTAAGGTACTAGTCCTTGGTATGGAAAATAACTTTCGAAGCTATAAACTAGGTGAAGTAGAGCTTGATCTTACAGAATGTGAAAAGGACTTGGGAGTCATGGTAAGCAGAAATACAAAGCCAACTGGCATTCCACAGGGATCAGTCTTGGGCCCGTTGTTGTTTATAATAAATATTAATGATCTTGATGAGGAAATTACTAGTGAAATGAGCAAATTCGCCGATGACACAAAGATAGGTAGGATAATTGATTCAGACGTTGCTGTCCGGTAGAACGATGTAACTTGGAGGCTTTTCTTCAACTTGATTTGTGTTGGTCTTGTTGAGGATACATGTCGCACGTATCCTGCAGTCACATTTTACCGGTCAGCAACATTGCCACTAATGTTTCAAAGATGTTTGGCAGAAAACTGGCTAAAATATCTACCAGCTCTTCAACTACTATAAGGAACCTGATACAAAAACCCAAGCATGATTCTGGCACAAGTGCAGGAATTTACACTATACCTTGTGGGGTGTGTGACAAAGTATATATAGGGGAAACAGCCAGATCTCTGGACATTAGGATCGCCGAACACAAAAATGCTTGCAGAAATGATGACCACATAAACGCGTGTGTTCAACATAGGGACGATGTTGGACACCTCATGAAATTCAATGAAGCTAAACTAGTGATTAAAGAAGATGACTTAAGACGGAGAAAATGCGTAGAAGCTGCACTAATCGCTGTCAGTAACATTATAAAACAAAAATCCACCAGTTACAGTATCTCAAAATTGCTAATCAACAGGATATTACCCATTCTGGAAACTGCTGTTACATGTCAGCAGGTCACTCTCTAGCCATCCGTCTCACCTCCTTAGTTCCACTACTACTTCCACCTTTACCCTCACGACACTTCACCTGACTCCTGCCACTATATATGTCGGTAATTCTACCAACATTATTAGTTTTCTCTGTATTAAGACTGATGAAGCAACTCGTGGCCACATATGCAGTATAATGTGATCCTTTATTGACAACGTTTCGCCCACACAGTGGGCGTTTTCAGGTCATGAACAGATTTACCTGGGGAGGAAGGTACGTGAGTATTTATAGTCAGGTTCAGAATGCTGTGGTCAGGTGGAGAATGCTGCATCTGATGATCTACCGAGTGGGGTTATAGAGTCTAAAATCTTGGGTAGCTTTGAAGGGAGATTGGATAAGTTTGTGACCAGACCTTCTGCAGTGTTCCTCCATTTCTATGTTTTTATGTGGGATAGCGATGAAGAAGTTTCTTGGCAAGTGGTTCAGCTATGTTATAGAAGCCATTGTTCTGGTTGAAGTTGTTGGTCATAGAGATAAGCGATGATTCCAGGATTCTTCGGTATGAGTGTTGTCTTCTTTGGCGATAAGTCTTGAGTTTCCGTAGTTTATTAAATGGTTGTGTGAATTACGATGTTGTACACAGGCATTCCTTGTATCGTCAGACCTGCTTGCGTATTGGTGTTCTGAAATACGTGTTTGGAGGTCTCTTGATGTTTCGCCCACGTATAATTTGCTGCAGTCATTACAAGGGATTATGTATACCCCTGCAGAGGATGGAAGCTTGTCCTGTCTATTACTGGTAATGTCCTTGATGGTCGTGGTTGTGGAGGTAGATACTTGGAATGAGGTATTGGAAAAGATGTTGGAAACGTGTTTGGCAATGGAGTTGGTGGGGAGGACTATGTATCTCTTCTCGGCAGTGTCTTCTCTGGGTGTGTTGAAGATGTTTAATGCCCGTCGTCTGCAGTCTCTGATGAAGTGACGAGGATAGTGGAGTTTAGAAAATACTTGTTCAATTATAGTGCATTCTTCTTCAAGGAACTCATTGCTGCAGATTCTGAGTGCACGCAGGAAGAAGCCTATAATTACACCACGTTTAGTTTTGGTGTCGTGGTGAGAGTAGAAGTGGAGAAGATCGTTTTGGTTGGTGGGTTTTCGATAGACTTTAAAACGAAGTTCATGGTCAGCTTTGCAGAGAAGAACATCAAGGAAAGGAAGAGTGTTGTCGACTTCTTCTTCAAGTGTGAACTGGATTGAGGGCTCGACCTGGTTGAGCTTGTCTTGGAGAGCTTGAACGTTGAAGCGTCTGGGAGTTATGAGGAGAATGTCGTCAACATAACGGAGCCAGGTGACAGACGAAGGAATAATGGTGGAGAAACGTTCGGCTTCCAGATGTTCCATGTATAGGTTCGCCAGGATGGCACTGAGTGGCGAACCCATGGGTAGTCCAAAAGTCTGCTGAAAGAGGTGATTTTCGAAAGAGAAACACGTGAAGCCAACACATAATTCAACAAGGTCGATGGAATCGCTGGCTGGAATAGGAAGATCAAGTGAATCGTCAATTTTCCTGCGCAAGAGATCGATGGCTTGTGTAGTAGGTACTTTGGTGAATAGGGAAGTTACGTCAAGGCTGGAAAGTTTCTTGTTCCTGATGTTGATGTTGCGAATGCGATTGAGAAGATCACCCGAGTGTTTGAGATGTGCTGGGCTGATAGTGCCCAAGAGTTTAGAGAGATGTTTTGCGAGAATTCCTGAGAGTTGGTGGGGAGCACTGACTATTCCCGAAGATATGGACCTCAATGGGATACCAGGCTTGTGAGTTTTTGGCAGACCGTACATTCTGGCAGGTCTGGGGTTGCTGGGTATGGTGTGCAGAAGTTTCTTCCCTTGTTCTAAGCCCCTCAGAATGCGGCGAGTCCTTTGAAGAAAAGTTTTAGTAAGGTTGTCCACTTGGTTAGTTGTGAGAGGTTTGTAGGTATCTGGGTCATTAAGTAGTTTGAGCATTTTGTTCCTGTAATCGTCAGTGTTCATGATAACAACACCACCTCCTTTATCAGCGGTGGTGACCCTGATGGTCGTGTCTTCTGCTAAACCTTTGAGTGCATTGATGTAACGTCGAGGTATGGCTGGGGAGCTGCGTGTTGAGATGGCTGCTGAGATGATGCCTTGAAGATAACCTTTTTGGAAGTCGGAGTCATTGTGTCTTTTATTTTTGGCGATGAAATTGAGGTCTTGTTTTGGTTTCGTAATTCCTGTTGCGAATTTGAGGCCTAAGCTGAGGGCTTCAGTTTCTGTGGTTGACAGTGGACGAGATGAAAGATTTAGAATAATTTCAGGTCTTCCTAAACTTTTCCAATGACTATTATCTGACTGCAGTATATTAGCCACCTCTCTGGCCCTATGCTGCACTTCCTACAAGAGTGATGGACTGAACACATCGATTCCAGGTTGAGGGACTGATTACCTCAAACTTCTCCTCTCCTTACCCATTTCTACTTTGTATTGGACTGATGAAGCCACTGTGTGGCGAAACGTTTCCTCAGTAAAGATTCCCATGTGTTGCATAAGTGTCTCAATTCTTCAACTTGTCGGTTTTCTAAACCATTCATCACATAAGAAACAGCATTGGTGCCAGGACAGTGCCTTGGGAAACTGAGCTTTTTACCTTGCTGATGCTGGATTTCGCTCTGTTTACTGCTACTTTTTTGTATTGTGTGTGTTAGGAACTCGAAAATCCTTCTACCTCCCTTCCCCGTAATATTTATGGCCCTCATTTTGTGCGCTATTGCTCCATGATCTCATCTGTTAAACGCCTTTGCAAATTCTGTGTAAATCACATTTGCGAGTCCTCTTCCAACGCCTCTGTAATTCTGTCATAGTGGTTCAGCAGCTGTGACAAGTTGTACCACAGCTATAGGCGACGCCCACCGCGTTTACGTAGGGGGCGCCGGGGTTGAGCTTCCTTCCTTGATCATCATCTTGGTGTCCACTTTCCGACTAGCACACCTGGCTGAATTCTGTCTTATCTACCCAGGTGTGAGGGAATTAATCTTCCGCTCCTGGACTCTCAACTTCTAGGAAACTACCGTAAGTAGTTTACCTCTGTCATTGTACTTTTGAATCCATTTATCTTCCAGCGATAAGCTGGGGTGTCATGGTCAAAATCAGAGAACACTGTCAACATTCGAGGTCCAAGATGTTGCAACATTCCTTCAGTAGATTTAACATATTGTAGGAATAAAGTTGATGCCTCTGATCAGCCAGACTGTGATGGTTTCATGTAGTAATAGCCTAAAAACTCATGCGTTCACCAGGTAATTCTGGCCAGAGGCCAAGCTGCGAGAGTGGAAAAACTCCAGAAACCGGTCATAGGTATGCCATGTTACGTTCATGTGACTTATTTGGATGCTCAGTCGCCATAAAGGTGGCAGTAAAACTATCACAAAAACTACGCATCGATAACACTGACGTCAAACGTTGTCAAAGTCTGAAAGAATACTTAGTAGCAAGATTGCTGAACTCGTGGAATAGAACAAGACGCTGCTGACTCTCTAAACTACCACACTATTACAACATGGTTTACGACACACTTAAAGACAAGCAGATATTGAATTAATATAGATATAGCCTTACCATAAACCCTAAACAAGTGTGATCATGATATAATAACACACAAAATGTGCACAAGAAATAACTGGAGAAGTGGGCAGATGGATCTTAAACTTACTAACAAATTGGAGATGGTAAATAAAATAAAATCAGAAGCCTTTACAGTGAATATCTTTGTTCCTCAAGGCACAATACTCTCATTTCTTTTCTCATGTAACAGAAAAAATATGTATAGATCTGTATAATGATTGTCTAGAGTCTAGGCGGTACTAGAACCTTTATGAGTGATATTCATTGAAGATGTATGGAATTTTCCATGCTAATGTAAATTGAATCTTCCACAGAAAACAAAAGTAAAAATTTCTCGACTCTGGGAATGCTAAAGCTCAAAAAGACTGGAACAAAATATCAAACATAATTAAACCCCTCTGAGTAGCAAAAAACTGTTCGAGGAATGCAAAAACGTTTCTATCCCAACTGCAAGGAAAATGGTAGACTGGATAATATGAACTTCGAAAAAAAGATATGCAGGGCGCTTGTACTTCCAAGAGTGGAATATTGCTGTACACTGCAACCCTCTTTAATGCTGGTAATACTGGAGATCTGGAGGACATACAGAGAACTTTCTGTCCGAATTGCCCTAAACATGTAAGTTGCTGGGTACGCCTAAAATCCCTGAAGCGCAGGTGAGAAAGATGACCTAAGATACGTCCAATATCATAAACAGAAGTGCAGTAAGTACACTAAAGTTAACTTGGGAAGCTTCAAGAGGGAACCATGTAAATTTCTGCAAATTATTTCTCATGGCTGCTGCATGAAAATTTTTTTTGACAAGCGCCAGTAACTTCATTAATCAGGCTCCAAATTTGAATATTAATATGCTATATGTTCAAACTCTGAACGAGAAAATCAAATCTCGTCTATCTTTGATATGCCTGTGACCGAATTTGAGGGGTTTTCCATATTCCCGCAGCCTGGCCCTGAGTCAGGCTTGTCTGGTACTTTTCTGGTCAACCAGGTTCGGCATTTTTATTCCAAAATTTGAAAAATCGTCGAGAAAAATCATTGACCAAAACGTCATTCCCTGGATACTCATCAGTCGACACCAAAGGCTCTAAGTAATTACGCGATTCAGAATGTTAGGGGCTTTCTGGAAGGTATGGCATGATGCTTGCCAAGTGCGTACACTGCTTTTATCCTGGCAAGTACCAACACCTAGGATCAGCAGCAGATTCTGCCAGGAAGAGCAGGATGGTATACAGAAAAAAATAGTGTGGGAGGGGGCTGTGGGGGAGGCACTGAGAGCACTGAGTCAAGCTAATGCTGGAGCTGCTGCTGCCCTGGCCCACCTTAGGGCCAACAACTATATTGCCTTCATGCCTCCTAAAACATTACCTTTCTGCCGTGCCTCTGCCACAGGTTAGGCACCATTAAACGGGTCATGTAACAAAAACCCGTATCAGGAGATTTTCTCTGACGAATAAATAATATGTATGAATGTGGGTAAGATGTGTTGGAGAGTGGGAGGCCAGATAAGAATGTTGAGCGAGGGATGGGATGGGCGGGGCTGGGACGGGTTCCCCCACGCTGTGATGTAAACAGGTGTGAGGGCGGAGATTTCAACACTCCACTATGACCTATCTCACACAGGCGAATCTGGGAGACTAATTGTGTCTGACAGCACCGAACACTGTCCTAATTGCACAAACTCTTACCCAATCTCTTCCACATCCACACTCGACTACCAGCGTGAATTTTGGAGCTGAGCAGAAGTGATTGAATCCACCGTACTTGTATTTTTCTGGTGTCAGAATGAGAACACCCAACAGCCCCTCCCAGCAGACAGTGCTGACAGCTACCGTGACTTCACCTGTACAGGGGACCTCAAATCTGCAATCAAATTAACATCCACCAGGACTCTGACACATCCCCAAAGCAGCTCGCCCTCAAGCCGCTAGCAAATTCACCGACCTGAAGAAAGTCAACGATGCTCCTTCAAACAACAGATCCTGCCACAACCTGCTGCGTTTTGGCAATGCCTGTTCGGCTGTCCCACCAAGGAGGGACAAGTCACTAGCAACACATGCTATTAGGGCAATAAATGCATTCCCGAGGGATGACAACCTCGTCTGTCTCCCTCCTAGGGCGACAAACACCCGCCGGGCAAATGCCAACAACAGGACACCCGACGCCTCAAAAATCAGAGCCCAAATTAGCAAAAAAATAGAAGAGGGTAATACTATTGGAGCTCTGAGGCTTATAACCAGTGAGGATACCATCGCTCCTAAGGACATCAGTACGGCGCAAGCCCTGAAGAACAAAAATCCACCCAGGGCTCCCAGTACCAACATCGACTCCCCTGACATTGCAGTAGGCAAAGAACATCGAACCTTACTGGATGCTGATGTGTATAAAGCTGCTATGTCATTTCCACAGGGCTCAGCAGGAGGTTTCACTGGTTTAAGGCCTCAACACTTAAAACAAATACTCAGTCCAGCACTTGGTGATGTTTCAGAGAGGCTGCTGTCTGAACTCACCAAATTTTCCAACCTGTGCCTGGCTGGCAGTGTCCCAGAGGCCATTAGACCCCTTTTCTTTGGTGCCTCATTGTGTGCCCTCGGAAAAAAGGATGGAGGAATCAGGCCCATTGCAGTGGGCAACACCCTTCGGCACCTAGTCGCCAAGGCTGTAGTAAGAAGAGTGAGTCAAGAGGCTGCTGCAATGCTGAAACCAACTCAGCTCGGTTTTGGTGTTCAACAGGGCTGTGAAGCAGCTGCCCACGCAGCACGAGAATATATCGACAACATGTCCGATTAAAAAGCCTTGGTCAAATTGGACTTTGCCAACGCTTTCAACTCAGTCAGAAGGGATGCTGCTCTCCAAGCTGTGTATAGAAACTTCCCTTCCCTCTATCCCTCCATAGAATCGTGTTATAGTGTGACTTTCAAACAATTGTTTGGGGACCATGAAATTGACTTGTGTGAGGGTGTGCAACAGGAGGACCCTGTTGCCCCCTTTCTATTCTGTTTGGTCATCAAGGAAGTCACAGAAGCACTCTCCAGTGAGCTCAATATCTGGTTCTTGGATGATGGTACCCTAGCTGGTACAACAGAATCTCTCCTAGAGGACATCAGAAAAATTAAAGACATGGGAGAAAGCCTGGGCCTATCTTTAAACCCCACCAAATGTGAAATAGTTTCTACCAATCGACAGATGATCCAGAATATTAGTGCTGTTTTACCAGGAGCACGAGCCATTGATCCAGCCAATAGCACTCTCCTTGGCGCTCCTCTTGGGTCCAATGCAATCGATCTGATCCTAGAACAAAAAATCTCAGACCTCCGGACGATGGAAGGCAGGATGAAAGACATTGATACACATGATGCCTTCTACCTACTCACCAGGTGCCTGTCAATCCCAAAACTTACCTACTTTCTGAGATGCTCCCCAGCCTTCAGCAGTCCGAAACTCAAGGAATATGACTCTCTCCTTAAGACCATGCTAGAGAGTGTATTGAATCTTTCCCTGGAAGATGGACAGTGGTTGCAAGCCTCACTTCCGGTCAGGCTTGGGGGGCTGGGAGTACGCAGATCCTCCCAGATTGCTCTACCAGCTTTCCTATCCTCTTCCATAGCATCAAACGAGTTAATAAGACAAATTCTTCCTGAAAACCTCAGTGACTCAGCAGGAATACAGGACCCTAACTATGCCAGTGCCATCGCTGAATGGGAGACTCTTGCTGCTCCAGCACCAAACCCTAGTGCAGCACTGGCTCACAAACAGTCAAGCTGGGATGGCCCGATCGCTGAAAAGGTGCTTGCCAACATGCTCAGGGCTGTAACATCAGATAGGGAGATTGCCCGTCTCCAGGCTGTGAGTGCACCTCACTCCAGGGACT
>NC_091312.1:5631878-5709378 GCF_038502225.1 Cherax quadricarinatus | reverse complement strand
ATTTGTAAAGCCTGAAAACGTAACTAATGAACAGAGGAAATGTTAGTTTAGTGCTAGGAATGCCTGCATTGCTTATTCTGGACCATATTTTGTAATTGGAATATTTTGAACTTTGCACTAAATTGGCCAAATTACCAATTTCCGATCACTTTATTTTGTAGTTGAAACAGTCGAGTTGGCAATTTCTTGTGCTCAATCAATAGAATAGAAGTAATACTAGTGAAATAGCTAAGAATTTGGTTGACTGGAATAAGGTAATTGGCCTAAAAGGGGAGTCGAAGTTGGCAAAATCGCCGATGCGTAAATATCACTGACACATCAAAATTCGTGAGAGCATAATTTTGTCAATTTTCCATCAAATTTCATACTTTTTGTTTTGTTACCTTCAGAAAAAGATTCTCTACCATTTCATAAGAAAAAATAACAAAATTATATTTTGAAAATTCTTGGACACTGTTGCTCACTTTGAAATTTGGCCTCTGGACCCTGAAAGGGTTAAAGTGCAGGCATTGTACTTCCCATTTCCAGGACTCAAGTCCAGCTAACCAGTTTACCTGAATCCCTTCACAAAATATTACCCTGTTCACACTCCAACAGAATTTTGGATTTTTTTTTTTTTTTAGTTGTTCTTCTGCTAAGTGTATTTTTATTTGATAGTACATATGTGGTGATGCTTTTATATTTATATATGGTATGTTTGTGTCTTTTTTTGTGATTATAGATCAAGAAAAGTCTGAGTCTACAAAGTTGATGTTAAACAATTCTCATGCAAAAATTTTTTCATTGCCATTGAATCTAGGATTGTAACATTTGTGAATATGGAGGTTTCACTGTATGTACTCTATGTATTAATTCATCAGTAACAAATATAAAAACTTCTTCTTTTTCTTTTAATCTTTTGTGGAATTATCAGTAAAACATGACAGGTATACTGCATAATGAATTCAGGTTATAATAAATGTCATGTTCTTATTCTAGTTCAAGGAGCCAGTACCTCTTACTGGGCGATCTGCTATACTGGGAGAGCAGAGGAATAATTATTTCTGTGATGTTGCCTGTGGCAGAGGGGACATGGGAGATTCTACATTTGCCATTACTAAATCTGGTCTCCTCTGCGAGTTTAACAACAGACGGTTGTTGGATAAATGGGTGGAGCTTAGAGTAAGTATCTTGTTTAAATTCTCTCCACCTTTGACAAGCACTGGGAGAATTTAACCCTTAAACTGTCCAAACATAGGTCTACGTTTGCTTGCGTAGCGCTCTGAACGTAGATCTACGTTTTTTTTTTATGTTCTTTCTTATGGAGAAAATCAAGGGCGGAGTGCTACACACGCAAATGTAGATGTATGTTTGGACAGTTAGAGGGTTAATGAAAATAGTGATTGAATAATATTTTATGATTAAATGTGAATCATTGAGTAACATAAGTTAAAAAAAAATGTTGAATTTAAATTTTTATACTGTACCATTGTATACTGTATAACATTTTTACTTTAATACAAGGTAAATTTTCGTTAGGGACATCATAAATTAAGTAATATGTGAATATTTTCAGACAACAAGTGCCAATTGTGTGGTAGCTGGGGAAGAATACATTTTTGTGGGCTGTGCTGAGGGTATTATTCGTTGCTTTAGCCCATTTAACCTTCAGTTCATAACAACTCTTCCACGGACACATTATCTTGGAGTTGATGTGTCAAAGGGGCTAACCATCAGGTATGATCCAAGTTGTATTATTACTCAAAGTTCTTGCTTGTTTTCTTAGCTTAGAATTCTTATGACCCATAATCCATATTGTATACAATACAGTATACCTTTTTTTTTAATTAATATTTTAATTGTTCTCCATGGGGAAGTGGAACAGAATTCTTCCTCCGTAAGCCATGTGTGTTGTAAGAGGTGACTAAAATGCAGGGAGCAAGGGGCTAGTAACCACTTCTGTATACATTTCTAAATTTAAAAAGAGAAACTTTTGTTTTTCCTTTTGGGCCACCTTGCTTCAGTGGGATACAACCAGTTTGTTGAAAGAAAAAGATTTGTTATATTTGTTCAGTATTTCCTGTACATACAGTAACTGTGACGACTTTTCTTTTTGAAACATCAGCCCTCTCCCACTGGGATAGAATAAACCAGAAAAGAAGAAAAACACTCATCACTGTCTTGCCATAGGCATCTGACATTACAGCTCAGATGTCCCTCCAAACTGCAATATCCCCACCCCTCCCTCAGAGTGCAGGCACTGCTTTTCCCACCTCCAGAACACGAGTCTGGCTAATTTGTTTCCCCGAATTCCTTCATAAATGTTACCTTGCTCACACTCCAACAGCTCATCAAGTCATAAAAGCCACTTGCCTCAGCTCAGTCGTGTCTAACACTCTCACATGTCTGTTGAATGTCCAAGTCTCTCACATACTAAACCTTTACCCCTTTACCCCCCTCTTTCCTCCCTTCATCTTTTCCGAGAATGACCCCTACCCCCCCTTCCCTCCAATACAGATTTATATATCTGCCAAATCATCCTGTTTTACTCTAACCTCTCTAAATGTCCAAGTTATTTCAATAACCCCTTCTCAACCTTCTGGGAAATACAGTGGACCCCCGGTTAACGATATTTTTTCATTCCAGAAGTATGTTCAGGTGCCAGTACTGACCGAATTTGTTCTCATAAGGAATATTGTGAAGTAGATTAGTCCATTTCAGACCCCGAAACATGCACGTACAAATGCACTTACATAAATACACTTACATAATTGGTCGCATTGGGAGGTGATCGTTAAGCGGGGGTCCACTGTACTTTTATTAACTCTGCATCTCCTAGTCTCTAAACTACAAATTCTCTGCATAATATTCACACCACACATTGCCTTCACCTCTCTCTTACTTGCTGTTGCCATTATCCTTTTGTCCCATCTACCTCTTACTCTAACTGTAGCTATAAATAATTAATGATCCAATACAGTTGACCCTCAACTAACGGCGGCATAAAGCAATGGCAGTTTCGTCTAGCGGCGCTTTTTGCCGTAGAAAAAATGCCTTAACCAATGGCGAAAAACTTAACCAACGACGTCAGTGTGCCATTGTTTACAAGCTGTTGCAGTTCGTTTCCACGTGTGCCTCTCATACATTTTGGATTATTCCACTGTTTCTAGTGCTTGTAACCACTAAATAAGCCACCATGGGGCCCCACAAGAGCTTCTAGAGCCAGCCCTTTGGTAATGGATGTGAGAAACACAATAAAATTCAAGAAAAAGTTTGTAGAAAAATATGAAATTGGTGGTGGAAGAGGGTGGTAGGGATGGTGGTAGAGGGTGGTAGTGATGGTAGTAGAGGGTGGTAAAGAGTGGTAGTGATGGTGGTACTGGTTATGATGGTGGTAGAGGGTGGTACTGGTTGTGATGGTGGTAGAGGGTGGTAGTGACTGTGATGGTGGTAGAGGGTGATAGTGACTGTGATGGTGGTAGAGGGTGATAGTGACTGTGATGGTGGTAGAGGGTGGTAGTGATGGTGGTAGTGATTCTCAAGCTGGTCCTAGTGGCATTAAAAAACCAAGAAGGGAGGTAACCCCACCAAAGGACTTGGTACCTGAAGTCTTTATGGAAGAGGATTCTCCTTCAAAGCAATAGACAATCCTGAATTTTCCCTGCTGCTGGCACATCACTCATCAACAACTCCACAATAAAGGTAAGTGGCATTTAATTATTGTTTATTTTGCATGTCCCATTCCTTTCCATATAAGGAAATGTATATTTCATGTAAAAAAAAAAAATCAGACTTTGGGGTGTCAGGAATGGATTAATTCTATTTCCATTATTTCTTATGGGGAAAATTAACTCGACCAATGGCAATTTCGACCAACGGCAAGCCCTCTGGAACGGATTAATGCCGTTGGTTGAGGGTCCACTGTATATCTATTGCCCCTCTATAAACATGCGCATCCTGAAGCTAATCCATCAACTTTTTATCCACCAATGCATAATCTAACAAACTACTTTCTTTACAGGCTATATCATATTTTGTATACTTATTTATCCTCTTTTTCATGAAATATGCATTACTTATTATAAAACCTCTTTCTACACATAGTTCAGTTAAAGTCTCCCCATTTTCATTTACCCCTGGTACCCCAGATTTACCTACTATTCCCTCCACAACATTTTTACCCACTTTATTATTGAGATCCCATACCACAAGTACTCTCTCACTTGGTTCAAAACTCCCCATGCACTCACTCAGCATTTCCCAAACTCACTCACTCACTCTCCTCTACACTTCTCTCTTCTCTAGGTGCATAAACACTTATTATAACCCACTTTTCATATCCAACCCATATATTACTCCACATAATCCTTGAATTATAAACTGAGGGAGGAGGAAGCTAGGGTGAGATATGAACAACTATTGGCAGAAAGGTGGGCTAGTGCAAGTAACACATTCTTACACTGCAATTTTAATCGCAGTGTTAGAATGTGTGGCAGGAATTTGTCGCTATAGGATTGTGGGTGCAGGAGAAAAAGGAGTGATTGGTGGAATGATGAGGTAAAGGGTGTGATAAAAGAGAAAAAGGTAATTTATGAGAGGTTTCTACAAAGCAAAAGTGATATAACAAGTTCAGAGTATATAGAGAATAAAAGAAAGGTGAAGAGAGTGGTGAGATAGTGCAAAAGGAGAGCAGATGATGGAGTGGGAGAGGCAATGTCAAGAAATTTTGCTGAGAATAAGAAAAAATTTTGGAGTGAGATAATCAGGTTGAGAAAACCTAGGGAACGAATGAATTTGTCAGTTAAAAAGAGTGTAGGGGAGTTAGTAGATGGGAGGCTGGAGGAATTGGGTTGATGGCAGGAATATTTTGAGGAACTTTTAACCCTTTGAGGGTCCATGCCATAGACCTACGGCTATACGTTGAGGGTCCAAACCGTAGATCTACGCCATGAGCTCAGCTCTGATAAGCTGTGAGCAGTAAATTTGGGCCTAGATATGAGAGAATACATCTATGTGGTATGTGTGCACCACATAAAACAAATCCTGTAGCACACTGCATAATGAGAGGAAAAAACTGAGACTGTAATTTTCGATTAAAACAGCGACTTTGCAGTGTTTTTTTGTATGTTTTTTATAGTTGTATTTGCGATTTCTTGGTCTCATTTGATAGAATGGAAGATATATTGCAGAAATAGAGATGATTTTGATTGGTTTTTAGTAACGGAAATGGGTTGAAACTGAGCTCAAAATAGCAGAAATGTTAAATTTTTGCCGATGTTCAAGGATAAACAAATGATCCCACACGTCTAATACACGCCAGCTGGTGGGTCTAATATACGTTCACAAATGTGGTGATATTATTTATACAATTATTACAGTATTGCATAACAGTAAATCTTCTATTTTGTGGTTTGAATAAGAATTCATTATGTGAATAAAAAATCAAAATGGAATTCAATTGTAAAGCCTGAAAATGTAACTAATGAACAGAGGAAATGTTAGTTTAGCTCCAGGAATGCCTGCATTGTTTATTCTGGACCCTATTTTGAAATTAGAATATTTTGAACTTTGCATTAAATTGGCCAAATTACCAATTTCCGATCACTTTATTTTGTAGTTGAAACAGATGGCTTGGCAATTTCTTGTGCTCAATTGATAGAATAGAAGTAATACTAGTGAAATAGCTAAGAATTTGGTCGACTGGAGTAATATAATTGGCCTGAAGTGGGAGTCAAAGTCAGCAAGATCGCCAATGCGAAAATATCAGTCACATCAAAATTCGCGAGAGCATTATTTCATCAAATTTCGTACTTTTTGTTTCATTACCTTCAGAAAAAGATTCTCTACAATTTCATAAGAAAAAATAACAAAATTATATTTTGAAAATTCTTGGACACTGGTGTGCACTTTGAAATTTGGCCTTTGGACCCTGAAAGGGTTAAATATCAGTGAAGAAAGGGAGGCAGTAATTTTATGCACTGGCCAGGGAGGTATAACATCATCTAGGAGTGAAGAAGAGCAGGATGTGAGTGTGGGGGAGATGCGTGAGGCATTATGTAGAATGAAAGGGGGTAAAGCAGTTGGAATTGACAGGATCATGACAGAAATGTAAAAGCAGGGGGAGATATAGTGTTGGAATGGTTGGTATTTTTGTTTAATAAATGTATGAATGAGGGGAAGGTACCTAGGGATTGACAGTGTGTGTATAGTTCCTTTATATAAAGGGAAGGGGGACAAAAGAGATTGCAGAAATTATAGGGTATACCAGGTAAAGTGTATGGTAGGGTTATTAAAACAATTTGAGGTAAGACAGAGAGCAGGATTGCAGAAGAACAAGGAGGCTTTAGAATGGGTAAGGCATATGTAAATCAAGCATTTACAATGAATCATATATGTGAACAGTATTTAGATAAAGGTAGGGAAGTTTTCATTGCATTTATGGATTTAGGAAAGATATATGAAAAAATTTTGGAGCGAGTTAAACAAGTTAAGAAAGCCTAGGGAAAGTATGGATTTGTCAGTTAAAAACAGAGTAGGGGAGTTAGTAGATGGGGAGAGGGAGGTATTAGGAAGATGGCGAGAATATTTTGAGGAACTTTTAAATGTTGAGGAAGAAAGGGAGGTGGTAATTTCATGCACTGGCCAGGGAGGTATACCATCTTTTAGGAGTGAAGAAGAGCAGAATGTAAGTGTGGTGGAGGTACGTGAGGCATTACGTAGAATGAAAGGGGGTAAAGCAGCTGGAACTGATGGGATCATGACAGAAATGTTAAAAGCAGGGGGGATATAGTGTTGGAGTGGTTGGTACTTTTGTTTAATAAATGTATGAAAGAGGAGAAGGTACCTAGGGATTGGCGGAGAGCATGTATAGTCCCTTTATATAAAGGGAAAGGGGACAAAAGAGATCGTAAAAATTATAGAGGAATAAGTTTACTGAGTATACCATGAAAAGTATACTGTAGGGTTATAATTGAAAGAATTAGAGGTAAGACAGAATGTAGGATTGTGGATGAGCAGGGAGGCTTCAGAGTGGGTAGAGGATGTGTAGATCAAGTGTTTACATTTAAGCATATATGTGAACAGTATTTAGATAAAGGTAGGGAAGTTTTTATTGCATTTATGGATTTAGAAAAGGCATATGATAGAGTGGATAGTGGAGCAATGTGGCAGATGTTGCAAGTATATGGAATAGGTGGTAAGTTACTAAATGCTGTAAAGAGCTTTTATGAGGATAGTGAGGCTCAGGTTAGGGTGTGTAGAGGAGAGGGAGATTACTTCCCGGTAAAAGTAGGTCTTAGACAGGGATGTGTAATGTCACCATGGTTGTTTAATATATTTATAGATGGGGTTGTAAAAGAAGTAAATGCTAGGGTGTTTGGGAGAGGGGTGGGATTAAATTATGGGGAATCAAATTCAAAATGGGAATTGAGACAGTTACTTTTTGCTGATGATACTGTGCTTATGGGAGATTCTAAAGAAAAATTGCAAAGGTTAGTGGATGAGTTTGAGAATGTGTGTAAAGGTAGAAAGTTGAAAGTGAACATAGAAAAGAGTAAGGTGGTGAGGGTATCAAATGATTTAGATAAAGAAAAATTGGATATCAAATTGGGGAGGAGGAGTATGGAAGAAGTGAATGTTTTCAGATACTTGGGAGTTGATGTGTCGGCGGATGGATTTATGAAGGATGAGGTTAATCATAGAATTGATGAGGGAAAAAAGGTGAGTGGTGCGTTGAGATATATGTGGAGTCAAAAAACGTTATCTATGGAGGCAAAGAAGGGACTGTATGAAAGTATAGTAGTACCAACACTCTTATATGGATGTGAAGCTTGGGTGGTAAATGCAGCAGTGAGGAGACGGTTGGAAGCAGTGGAGATGTCCTGTCTAAGGGCAATGTGTGGTGTAAATATTATGCAGAAAATTCAGAGTGTGGAAATTAGGAGAAGGTGTGGAGTTAATAAAAGTATTAGTCAGAGGGCAGAAGAGGGGTTGTTGAGGTGGTTTGGTCATTTAGAGAGAATGGATCAAAGTAGAATGACATGGAAAGCATATAAATCTATAGGGGAAGGAAGGAGGGGTAGGGGTTGTCCTCGAAAGGGTTGGAAAGAGGGGGTAAAGGAGGTTTTGTGTGGGCGAGGGGCTTGGACTTCCAGCAAGCGTGCATGAGCGTGTTGGATAGGAGTGAATGGAGACGAATGATACTTGGGATCTGACGATCTGTTGGAGTGTGAGCAGGGTAATATTTAGTGAAGGGATTCAGGGAAACCGGTTATTTTCATATAGTCAGACTTGAGTCCTGGAAATGGGAAGTACAATGCCTGCACTTTAAAGGAGGGGTTTGGGATATTGGCAGTTTGGAGGGATATGTTGTGTATCTTTATATGTATATGCTTCTAAACTGTTGTATTCTGAGCACCTCTGCAAAAGCAGTGATAATGTGTGAGTGTGGTGAAAGTGTTGAATGATGATGAAAGTATTTTCTTTTTTTGGGGATTTTCTTTCTTTTTTGGGTCACCCTGCCTCGGTGGGAGACGGCCGACTTGTTGAAAAAAAAAAAAAATATGATAGAGTGGATAAGGGAGCAATGTGGCAGATGTTGCAAGTGTATGGAATAGGTAGTAAGTTAATAAATGTTGTAAAGAGTTTTTATGAGGATAGTAAAGCTCATGTTAGGGTGTATAGGAGAGAGGGAGATTACTTCCCAGTAAAAGTAAGTCTTAGACAGGAATGTGCAGTGTCACTATGATTGTTTAACATATTTTTAGATGGGGTTGTAAAAGAAGTAAATGCTAGGGTTTTGGGGAGAGTGGTGGGATTAAATGATGGGAAATCAAATACAAAATGGGAGTTGACACAGTTACTTTTTGCTGATGATGCTGTGCTTTTGGGGATTTCTAAAAGAAAGTTGCAGAGGTTAGTTGACGAGTTTGGGAGGGTGTGTAAAGGTTGAAACTTGAAAGTGAACATAGATAAGAGTAAGGTGATGAGGGTATCAATGATTTCGATGAAGAAAAATTGGATATCACATTGTAGGGAGGAAATATGGAAGAAGTAAATGTTTTCAGATATTTGGGAGGTGATTTGTCAGTGAATGTTAACCATAGAATTGATGAAGGAAAAAAAAGGTGAGTGTATGTATGTGTGTCTGGTGAGGGGAAGTCACGTGCCGTTGAGCTCCATCAGAAATTGTGTTTCCTGATAATCCCAGGGGGAACAGAGGGCGGGAAATAAGCGTGTGTAACCATAAAGTGCATATACTCAGTGAACACCAAATAGAAAAATATGGATTACAGTGTCATATGGAGAGTGCCAGTAGAGCAACGGTTACTCTGGAAATAGGTTTGACCAGCACTAGCGAATTATTGCCAGATGTCGACACAAGTGGAAATAAACAAACAGATATTGAACTATCTATAAGTAATATAGTGAGTGACAAGGATATATATGTGCAGTGACATAGTGAACTAAATTGTAGATAAGAGTAATCTTATTTATCCCCAGTATAGCGAAAAATATATGGTGTAGCACATGGGAATATCTTACAAGCGACTGGCACTAGCGAACTATCGCCAGAGGTCCAGAGAAGTGGAAATAACAGATGAGTATTTACTACAGTCATAAGAAATAAAACGAGTGATGGTAGCATTGAGGTGCAGGGAATCACAGTATACATAAATTGAGCATACAATTGATGAAAAGGCGTAAGACTACAGTGTGACGTGTTTTTCCCGTTACCCCTACTAAGCATTACTGCTATGGAAGTGCAGGGGAAAGTTACCGTAGGCCTAGTGCTGTATGAATAATATAACGATCCCAGTATAGTGCAGTGAAAAGAAAAGTGTATCTTGAATGAATACATTGTATATCCTTAAGATAACAGTGTACAACACAGTGTGATAAAATACCAGTGATAAAATAAAAGGAAATAAAATAAAAAAAACAATAGTGAAGTGTGGCAGTGGTGGGTCAATCTACTTGTCCTGGTGTTGACATGTGACAAGTGATACACCAAGGTTTCAGTTACCACATATAACGAATAGACTAGGATACCCAGACATAGACTAGGATACTGAGACAGTTAGTTACCACACAGTGGGTCGTGTTTTGTACCAAAGGTCTGTTTCTCATCTCATAAGGAATATAGTGAATATAGTGCATAATATATGGAATATATTCATGGGTCGACCATCACCTGCGAAAAAAAAAAAAATTGTCAGAGGTGACAGTGAAGTGCAAACTATCATACAAGTGTTATAACGAGGAAAAAAGGATATAAATAAGCAGTGATATAGTAAACTGAACCTATGGATAAGAGTTAATTCTTTTAATCCCGAGTGTAGTGTAAAACTATGGTATAAATTATATGGGAACAAGTGGGGAAGTGCCACCCACACCCCACCTCCCAGACCCCGCCTCGTGCCCCCAACCCATTCCCCAGATCCTACACCACCCAACCAACAATTCCATCCCCCCCCATCCCTCCTCGCACCCTCACCTTCTTTCCACAGACCCCTATCTCCCAGCTTACCACCCCACTGCACAGCCCCCTCCTCCTATTGTCCCTACCCTCTACCCAAGGATACCCACCCCCCACCTACCAGCCACTCCACCACCAGCCGCACATAATAAATACACCATCCACCACATACACCTGTTTAAAAGTAATCATGGCCAGGAATAAAGGCTGTTGTATATATGAAAAAATCTTTGGGAGAAACATAAGGGGCATTGATTGTGAAATATGCAGTAAAACATCACATATATCATGTACAAAGCTGCATGCAACCATGACAAATGACCAAAAACACGAAAGTCGTTTCTGGATTTGCCCCAGTGAAAGGGACAGCTGGTTAAGCATAAGAGAGGTACTGAAAAGTGAAAACCTAGAAAACCCAAGGAAGTTTCTAAGGAGCTTGCCAGAGTTATACAAAGAGTGGAAAACAGGGGAAAAGGAACAAGAAAATGAGGAAAATGCAAATAGAGGTGAAAACCAAGGAGTGAAAGTAAGAGTAAGCGCAGAGAGATCACTGAATTAGAGCAAAAACTTAGGATGTCATACCTCACAGAAGAAGTACAAAGGGAACAAAAGGCCATACAGGACATTGCAAGAAACCCAAAATAGTTCTATTCCTACACAAAATCCAAGCTAAGAACTACCTGTAGAATTGGACCACTACTGCGAGGAGACTCGTATACCGACGATGAACAAGAAATGAGTGAAATCCTAAAAGAACAGTATGAGTCGGTGTTCAGCAACCCACTAAATGACAGCAAGGTAGAAAATGCAGAAATATTTTTCACCCCAGAAGAAGGCCGCGCAGATCAACTGACATTAGTACAAATCCCATAGATTTCGAAAAAGAAATGGATAACATGTCCACTCACTCAGCACCTGGACCAGATTCATAGAATGCTCTATTTATAAAGAAGTGCAAAATACCACTAGCATGAGCACTCAGCATTCTTTGGAGAAAGAGCTTGGATCTACATGAAATACCAGAGGCCTTAAAGAGTGCAGACATAGCTCCTTTGCATAAGGGAGGTAGTAGAGCACTAGCTAAAAATTACAGACCAGTAGCCCTAACCTCACATCATAAAAATCTTCGAAAGAGTGATGAGACGGCAGGTTACAAATTTCATGGAGCAGCACAACCAACATAACCCAAACCAGCATGGCTTTAGAGCATGACGATCATGCCTGTCACAGCTGCTGAGCCATTATGACAGAATTACGGAGGCACTGGAAAACGACCAAAATACTGATGTGATATACACAGATTTTGTAAAGGAGTTTGACGAATGCGATCATGGAGTGATAATGCACAAAATGAAGGCCATGGGCATTACGGGGAAGATAGGCAGATTGATTTTCAGTTTCCGAACACACAGAGCACAAAAAGTAGTAGTGAACAGGGCAAGATCCAGCATCAGCGAGGTCAAAAGCTCAGTGCCCCAAGGCACTGTCCTGGCACCTCTGCTGTTCCTCATCCTCATAGCAGTCATAGACAAAAACACCCGGCACACTTTTGTAGCGTCATTTGCAGATGACACTAAAATGAGCATGAAAGTCAGTACGGTAGAGGACACTGAAAAGTACAGGAAGACATAAACAGGGTTTTCCAGTGGGCAGTGGAAAACATGATGTTCAGTGGTGAACTGCTTAGGTATGGAAAGAATGAAGAACTCAAAAGGAGCGCTATATACAAAACTCAAGAGGGTCACCAAATAGAACGTAAGGAACACGTAAAAGACCTAGGAATAATTATGTCAGCGGACCTTTCTTTTAAAGACCATAACAAGACAAAGATCACAACAGCCAGGAAAACGATGGGGTAGGTATTGAGAACTTTCAAAACAAGGGAAATAATGCCAAGGGAAATAAATCGCTAGTGCTCCCTCACTTAGAATATTGCTCAGTGCTGACGGCCCCGTTTAAGACAGGAGAAAATCGGAGCTGGAACAAATACAGAGATCGCTTATGGCTCACATCGAGCCAGTAAAGCACCAAAACTACTGGGAACGCCTTCAAGTCTTGAACATGTACTCATTGGAGTGGAGGAGAGAGAGGTACATGATAATATATACCTGGAAGGTACTCGATGGCTTGGTCCCAAATCTGCACACTGCCATAACAACATACTAGAGTGAGAGATATGGGAGGAAGTGTAAAATAAACCCAGTGAGGAGCAGGGATGCGGTGGGGACAGTAAGGGAATACTGTATCAACATCCGAGGTCCCAGACTTTTCAACATCTTACCAGAATATATCAAAACACTGCTGGAACAAGTGTAGAAGCCTTCAAGAGGAAGCTAGACAAATATCTTCACCAGGTGCCAGATCAACCAGGCTGTGATGGATATGTGGGGCAGCAGACCTCCAGCAGCAACAGCCTGGTTGACCAGGCAAGCACCAGACGAGCTTGGCCCATGGCCGGGCTCAGAGAGTAGATGAACTCTCGAAACTCTTCAAAGGTGCGTTGGAGGCAAAGAAGGGAATGTATGAGAGTATAGTGGTACCAACACTCTTATGTGGGTGTGAAGCATGGGTTGTAAATGCTGCAGCGAGGAGGAGGCTGGAGACAGTGGAGATGTCACGTCTAAGGGCAATGTGTGGTGTAAATATTATGCAGAGAATTTAGTGTGGAATTTAGGAGGTGTGGAGTTACTAAAAATATTAGTCAGAGGGCTGAAGAGGGGTTGTTGAGGTGGTTTGGTCATTTAGAGAGAATGGAACATAGAATGACTTGGAGAGCATAAAAATCTGTAGGGGAAGGAAGGTAGGGTAGGGGTCATCCTCAGAAAGGTTGGAGGAAGGGGGGTAAAGGAGGTTTTGTGGGCAAGGGGCTTGGACTTCCAGCAGGCATGCATGAGCGTGTTAGATAAGAGTGAATGGAGGTGAATGGTTTTTGGGACCTGACAAGCTGTTGGAGTGTGAGCTAGGTAATATTTTGTGAAGGGATTCATGGAAACCGGTTAGCCGGACTTGAGTCCTGGAAATGGGAAGTACAATGCCTGCACTTTAAAGGAGGGGTTTGGGATATTGGCAGTATCTGAGTGCCTCTGCAAAGACAGTTATTATGCTTGAGTGATGGTGAAAGTGTTGAATGTTGATGGAAGTTTTTTCTTTCTTTTTGGGTTTTAGTTTATTTTTGGGTCACCCTGCCTCTGTGTGAAATGGCCGATGTTTAAAAAAAAAAAAATTGCCTTCAAATATGACATCTCCACTGCCTCCAGCCTCCTCATAATTGTTACATCTGTGTATACAATATGGATAAAAATAAAATAATAATATCAGTTAATGGATAAGGTTGCTTATGTTTGTTAAAATTTTTAATATGTCCTAGCAAAATTAATCAGACTGATTTAGGATGTTTGTTAGAACATTAATATTCAGTTGTACAGAAGAAATCTGTGCGAGTAACAAAACACATTATTCGTATTTTTATGAGCATGTTGTATGTTGTGTTGTTAATAATTTTCCTGTAGTGATTACGGAACATTTATCTGGTCAGTGTGATATCATGTGAATGTTTTAAGTTGTTCATTTTTAATTTGAATTTTTTTCTGTATGTAAAATAAGGTTGTATTAGTTGATGGCATAATACCATTTGATAATTTTAGACTAATATATATGACTGTCACTAACAATTAACTTATTGAAAAGGAATGTTGCTTAATGTAGACATGAGACTTAACATAATTTTTTTATGCAGTCACATGGCCACCCATCCCAATAATGCCAAGTACCCCGACACCATTGCCATTGCTTTTGATGAAAACAACCATAAAGTGACGGCTGTGTATAATGACCACTCCATGTATGTGTGGGATGTTAAGGATATCAAAAGGGTATGTATTTTTATAATTTTTCACTTTTTCCTTCAGTAGATATACTGCTATGCATTTAAACTCCTCTAAAATAGTTTACATACAATTATTATTTTTTTATTAACACATTTGTCATTTCCCACCAAGGTAGCCCCCCCCCCCCCCCCAAAAAAAAAAAAAAAAAAAAAAGAGAAACTTTCATCAGCATTCACTCTATCACTGTCTTGCCAGAGGTGTGCTTACACTACGGGTTATAAAACTGCAACATTAACCTTTTGACTGTCAAGATCCCAAATCCTGAAGTGTTTCTCTGTCACAAAATATTAAAAAAAAAAATCTTTTTTTCTTATGAAATGATAGAGAATCTTTTCCTGATGGTAATGACACTAAAAGTACAAAATTTGATGAAAAACTCGAGGAATTACGGTCTTGCGAAGTTAGCGATCTTGGCAATATATACACATCAGCGATTTCGGCCAACTCCATTGTTCCAGTTCACCAAACTCATACCTATTTCTTGAGAACTACAAGAAACTGCCCATTTACCGATTTCAGCTACCCAATAAAGTGGTCAGAAATTGGCAAATTTGGCTAATTTCATAATAGGGTCCAGAATAAACAACGCAGACATTCCTGGTACTAAAATAACATTTTCTCTGTTCATTAGTCACGTATCCAGGCCCTTCTTATATTGCTCTTGCTTACTATTTTGAATTGTTGTTCACACAAAAAATAGAAGATTTACTGTTATGTAGACTGCTGCATTATTGTAATAGTTGTATAAATAATGTCAACCCATTCATGTCTGCACATTAAAATGGCTAGTTGGACACGTATTGGACAGTGACATCATTTGTTTACCCTTGAACATTGGCACAAATCAGACTTTTCCGCTAATTTGAGCTCAATTTTAAGGTTCATTTTATTGTGAAACCTATCAAAATCATCTCTATTTCTGTAATATGTCTTCCATTTTATCAAATGAGGTCAAGAAAATAAGAATACAACCATAAATACTATACGAAAATACACCTACCATCTGACTTACGATCTGCTCGACATACGTCCACTCGACTTACGGCCATGTGTTTGGCAGCCAGGCTGCCAGATGCATGGCCAGACTCAGCAGTATAATGTGATTCTTTATTGACAATGTTTTGCCCACACAAGTAGAGGAAGTAGTTATACATGTGGTGGAAATGTCAGCTGGTACATGAGAAAGGTTACAAAAGCTATGGCTTGGGTAGCATAAAAAATAGGTAGGGCAAATGTATGTGGATGGATGGATTTGTGAAGGCATTCCCAGTTTGGGCCAATAGGCCTGCTGCAGTGTTTCTGGGAGTCATGGTAAGCAGAAATCTAAAGCCAAGACAGCAGTGCCTTAGTGTGTGCAACATGGCTAACTGGACACAATAACATAGTAATAGTAGGGGATTTTAACTTTAGTCAAATTGACTGGAATTCTTTGATCGGTAATCTGGAGTCCAGTGACTTTATGGAAACAGTTCAGGACTGTTTTCTGAAGCAGTGTGTAACAGATCCTACCAGGGGTAATAATTTGCTCGACCTAGTCTTATCAAATAAGGAAACACTCGTAAATAATCTGGAATTCACTGAAGAAATTGGTGCAAGTGATCACAAATCCATCACTTTTAGCATTAACTGGGAATACAAGAATAATGATAATATGGTAAAAACCCCTGATTTTCGTTCTGCCGACTACAATGTACTTAGGGAACATCTGTCTAATCTCGATTGGGGTTATCTAGCTAATGATTTTATTGACAATGATCATGCTTATGATTACGAAGGGATCTGCGTTTATGATTTTTTCTTAATAATGTACACCGTGCGCAGAGTATATACATTCCCCAGAGAGAAATTAGGTCTAATAATAACGATCCCAAATGGGTTAACAGGAGGGTAAAGCATCTATTAGGGGAGAAAAGGAGAATTTACAGGCACATCAGAAGAGGAGAGGTTAACCTTACTGACCAATATGCTCAGCTGAAAAGAGAAGTAAAAAGGGGGATCAGGAAGGCTAAACGTGACTATGAAATTAGGGTTGCTAATGAATCAAAGACCAATCCAAAGGACCTCTGAAAATTGGGAATGGACAGCTGACGGATAACGAACTGGAAATGTGTTCCTTATTTAATGACTATTTTTTGTCAGTTTTTACACAGGAAGATGCAAATGAGATTCCAGAAATTAAAAATTTTTCAGTTCCTGATGAATTCAAACTAACTAATATTACTGTCACAAGGTACATGGTTATCAAACAGATAGACAGACTGAAGCAAGATAAGTCCCCTGGGCCTGACGAGTTGTTTTCCAGGGTACTTAAGGAATGCAAGATGGAACTTAGTCAGTCATTAACGAGTGTGTTTAATGCATCCATCCTTACTGGTGATGTGCCAGAGTTGTGGAAGATGGCTAACGTGGTTCCTATATTCAAATCGGGATAAGTCCATTCCTTCAAATTACTGCTCAATAAGCCTGACATCTATAGTTGGCAAGTTATTAGAATCATTTATAGCTGACATTATTAGAAGTTACCTTGAAGAGCATAATTTGATTAATGAATCTCAGCATGGGTTCACAAGAGGTCGTTCCTGCCTGACAAATTTACTGACGTTCTTCAATAGAACATTTGAGGCAGTAGACAGTGATAAAGAATATGATATTGTTTATCTGGATTTTAGTAAAGCCTTCGATAGAGTACCTCACAAGAGACTCTTAAGAAAAGTGGCAGCTCATGGTATAGGAGGTAAAGCTCTAGCATGGATAGAGGCATGGCTTACCAATAGAAAGCAGAGTTTCCATTAATGGGGTCGAATCTGAATGGGGATTAGTCACTAGTGGCAATCCACAAGGATCAGTTTTAGGCCCTCCCTTGTTCATGATTTACATTAATGACCTTGATAAAGGGATTACGAGTGACATGAGCAAATTTGCTGATGATACAATGATAGGCCGTATGATTCATTCTGAGGAGGATAGCAATGAACTCTAGGGGGATTTGGACAAATTAATGTCTTGGTCTGAAAAATGGCAGATGAAGTTCAGTGTGGATAAGTGTAAGGTACTAGTCCTTGGTAATGACAATAATCCTCGAAGCTATAAACTAGGTGAAGTAGAGCTTGATCATGCAGAATGTGAAAAGGACTTGGGAGTCATGGTAAACATTAATCTAAAGCCAAGACAGGAGTGCCTAAGTGTGTGCAACAAGGCTAACAGATAACTTGGATTTATCTCGAGAAGTATAAGTAACAGAAGTCCAAAAGTTATTTTACAGCTCTATACATCACTAGTGAGGCCTCATTTAGATTATGCTGCACAGTTTTGGTCTCTGTACTATAGGATGGATATAGACTCATTGGAGAACATGCAGAGAAGGACTAAAATGATTTACTGTGTAAGGAATCTCCCGTATGAAGATAGACTTTAAGCCTTCAATCTCCACTCTCTGGAGAGACGTAGAATGAGGGTAGATATCATTGAAGTGTATAAGTGGATGACGGGCATAAACAAAGGAGATATTAAGGAAGAATGGGTGTGAGCACTCACTGTGCACCATATTAAAATAATTGGGGATGCCTGGGTACCATATGCTCTTTTTTTCCTATTAAAAAACAGCAATGTTTTTTTTTCTCAAAAAAGTTGGGGCAGTACGGTAGTGAACGTATATATATGTTTGGACCATTTACAGGTTAAATGTCGTGTATTACGTTACTATACACATTTTCATTAATCTATGTATGATATTTTTTCAAAATTATATAAACATGCTGCATAACATATAAAGATGATAAATACAACACAAAGTAAAATAAATAAACATAAATATGAGATGTGGGAGCCAGATAACTTGTGCAAGTGATGGCAAGAATAACATTTTCTCTAGTCTAACATAAGAGAAATTGTGTTACTGGGGTAACTGTAGAAAATTATTCCTTTTGTATGTATGTAAGTTTATGTATTCAGGTACATGTATACACAAATGCATTTACATAGATTATGATACATAACAGCATATGAGTAGAGAATCTAGGATAACCCAAAAAAGTCAGACAGAGTGACTTATTTCCATTGCATTCACTCAGAGCTTTATTTCTTCCAAAAATGGTGTTACATGAGAATGGGAGTGTTCTTCTTTATTTATTCTACCGTATCAATGTAGAGACAACTTGTACACAATGTAACTTTGACACAAACCAGACGTGTACACTTTGTTTACAAAACTTATGTTCGCATGGTTTGTTTACATAACTCTGCGCCTGTCCTCTCTCATGTACTCATTCTTTCTCTCTCTCTGTCATTTATTCGTTTTATCTTGTTTACTCACCTCTGACCCTACATTAAGACTACAGATATTTTAAGATAAGTAATGAGTGAACTGTATATGCATTTTATCGCTCTGGGATGCTGAACCCCTTTGAGGGTCGACAGGTCCTCTCAGAGATTTGTTCTCAGGGTCGGCCAAATTTCAAAAAAAAAAAAAAATTTTTTTTTTCTTATGAAGAAAAATTTTTTTTTCTAAACATTATAGGCTAAACAAAAAATTTTTACCATCAATACTTACCGAGATATGGAGGCGTTAAGTTGGTGAAAAAGGGGCACAATGTGGCAACATCGCCGACTGCCATCATCCGGTATTCTTTTATTTACTGTTTTACGTACTATTTTCTATTATTTTTTAATTTTTCTTTTTCCAAGTAACTTTTATGGCCTGTGAGACCAATATGATCAGTACGTATTTTGTAAGTTATTTCTTTTTCAATACTACACAATAAGGGCGTAAACACTGTTGTCATTGTTTTGTTTATAGAAAATATTTACACAAACAGATATGAAATGTTGTTTATTACTATTTTTCTATATATACACATATACAGTCACAGGGAATGTTTCTAGAAGTTCTGCAGCCTGTGGAAGTCTTTGAAACATGGTGTCATGCACAGTGGTGTCTTACACTCCTCACACATAAAACGAGTGTCTCTGCGTTGTTGTGGGCGTTTCCTTGTATGTGCACAGACGTAACACCACTTCTGAGCCTTTTTCTTGAAAGCAGTAGCAGGCAGTTTTACTAGGAAGTGATCAACATTCTTCAGATGAGAAGGTAGTTGTTGATAATTTGGTGGGCAGTCTATTGCAGGTGCTCTTTCTTGGTACTTGAATACTATTTGTCTGATGACAAACAGAATTCGCCATATTGTGGTTTGTTTCTGGTCCTCATCTTGTACATATTATAAGCATTGAGCATGGCAATGTTCAGAAGATGGAAAAAGAATTTTATGTACCACTTATAACTCCTGTGAACACAATCAGCAAACTCAATCTGCATGTCACATTTGTCCAGTGAATGCATACTGAAGGTGTAATCAGTCACAGCTGCAGGTTTTAGAATGGGTTCATTGCTCTCTCTATGCTGCCTGCCAGTGTCTGCCATTTCATTAGGGTGAACTGATGACAACAGTGTGACATCTCGTTTATCATGCCACCGAAATGCCATGATGTCATTGGCAGCAAACGCCTGCACTTCACCTCTATGAGTGCCAGTGTCAAACCTGGGCATATGTTTCCGATTTGCACGCACTGTGCCACACACATCTGTCATGTTCACTCGCAAAAAATCACTGAGTGAGGGGCTTGTGTACCAGTTATCAGTATATAATATATGCCCCTTACCAAGGTATGGTTCTATCATTGTTCTAACCACATCACCAGAGATACCCAATAACTTCCTGGTGTTTTGCAATGTATAACTTCCAGTGTACACATTAATATCCAATACCAGACCACTGTAACAATCACAAAGCACAAACAACTTTATACCAAAGCGTTTCCTCTTGCTTGGTATGTACTACTTGAAAGAGAGTCTTCCTTTGAACAGAATCAAAGACTCGTCAATTACAAGCTTCCTGAAGGGATAAAAATGCATATTGAATTTCTCTTTCAGATACACAAACACATGCCTAATCTTATATAACCTGTCGTTTCTGTCAGGCTTGGTTTTGTCTGAGAAGTGAAGCATACGTAACATTAGCACAAATCGATTCACTGGCATTATATCACTGAAACCTGGGGTTGCAATCAGGCGGTCTGATAACCAGTATGATTTCACTTTGTGCTTATACACATGTGGCATAAGTATTATTGTGGCAAAGAAAAGATACATCTCAGCCACAGTTACCTCCTTCCACTGGTGTAGACGTGATTTTGGTGAAAGTATTGCGTTTGCCATGGTGTACTCGTAGTATGTGTTGCTTTCCATGGCAATACTTTCCATCAGGGGTTCTTCAAAGAATAACTGGAAACATTCCAGTTCAGTGGCATTGTTTCCCAATGTACAAGATGGCTGTATTCCACTTCGGCTGTCATCAAACTGGTGGGGATTTGGAACAAAATTGACAGCTTCCTGCCAATCCCAGGTGCTGTCTGCTGGTGGGTACTGGACAATGGCAGGTGGTTGTGGTTGTGGAGGTTGTGGTTGTGGAGGCTGGTGTGGTGGGTGGGTGGGGGATGGTGGTCTTTGTTGTAGATCAGCTGAGGCAGCGGCGTGGGTGGCAGTATGGCCCACTGCTGGTGCCTCACGGCTGGCACCACCACTACCACCACCATGCGCATTTTTCATCCCAATTGCAACACTATCATCGTCATTTTCACTTGTCTGTTCCTGTTGTACAGCCATGGGATGTACTCCGAGATGTACTCCTTCCCCTTGGAATAGCATGTGGCACACTACCAGAGCGCATATATCGTATATACTGACGCTTCACTGGGGAATATTGCACTTCACTATCGCTACTGGAACTAGTTTCAAGAGCTTGTAGTTCATATTCACTATCACTATCATCACAAATGCTCACATCTGAGTCTGGGATTTGGGAAAATAGGAGTTTCCTCTTTGATTCTGGTACAACTGAATGTGAACAAGACGGCCCAGCACCAGAGGTGGAAGGCTGAGGGTCGTCGGGGTTTTCCTCACTATTACCGATATTATGGTCATTAGTTTCAGTCAAAACCTCACCAAAACCTTGAAACTCATCTTCACTGGCACTTCCATCTGTATTAGAACTGTCACTGGGGAACAAAAGTGTCCCAATTCGCCGAAGAGTGAGGAACTTCTTACCGCGAGGCATGGTGGACATTGTGTACTAAGATGGTGTTCCCACAATGCACCACTGGGTCCCAGATTTTTTTTCTACCGCGCACACCGACCACACAGACCCATTCTCTCACATCTAGGCCTACCAGCCTTTTCTCGCGAGATTTGACAGCGCTAGAATTTATACGTACTAGTACGTCAAAAACCGCTGCACATAAGCCGTACTAGTACATCCGAAACCCCCAAAGGGTTAAATATCATAGAATAGTATGTGTGGGTGGAATGGCCTGGTATGGTAGCCTGGCTGACTACCATACATACACACTTGATTTCTTACAATAAATGCTACTCATCTCACCCTAGATTAAGACTACAAATATTTTAAGGTAAGTAATGAGTAAATTGTATATGCATTTTATCGCTCTGGGATGCTTAAATGTAATAGAATATTATGTGTAGGTGGGGTGGCCTGGTATGGTAGCCCAGCTGACTACCATACATACCACACTTGATTTCTTACAATAAATACTACTTGTCTCACCCTAGACTAAGACTACAAATATTTTAAGGTAGTATTGAGTGCACTATGTGTGTGTATTGTTTTTTTGCTTACTTAATATATGTTATTGCTAACTTAATATATGTTAGTGTAAACTTGTTATCTATTATTTGTATGTGTGGGTGGAATGGCCTGGTATGGTAGCCTGGCTGACTACCATACATACACACTTGATTTCGTACAATAAATGCTACTCATCTCACCCTAGATTAAGACTACAAATATTTTAAGGTAAGTAATGAGTAAATTGTATATGCATTTTATCGCTCTGGGATGCTTAAATGTAATAGAATATTATGTGTAGGTGGGGTGGCCTGGTATGGTAGCCCAGCTGACTACCATACATACCACACTTGATTTCTTACAATAAATACTACTTGTCTCACCCTAGATTAAGACTACAAAATTTTAAGGTAAGTATTGAGTGCACTATGTGTGTGTATTGTTTTTTGCTAACCTAATATATGTTATTGCTAACTTAATATATGTTATTGGTAACTTAATATATGTTAGTGTAAACTTGTTATCTAGTATTTGTATGCATTTAAACGGAAAAAAAAGGGTGTTCCACTTTACGGCGATTTCCGCTTTACGGCGGTATCCTGGAACCTAACCTGCCGTATAAGTGGGGCCCTACTGTAATTTAAATGAGGGATATTGACTCTGCAAACGAGCAAATTCAGTTGCACGCAAGTTCATGGAATGGATTAAACTCGCAAGTAGAGGTTCCACTGTACTACATTATCGTGCCTTGTGGCCTTAACAATTTTGTCCCATAGTGGTCTCCCTTGGTCCCTATCTAAGTTTGGGGGACGGTATATCACTCCTTAAATAAATTTTTCATGCCCCTGTGAAAATTCTATCCAAACGGACTCTGTATGTGTTACTTCAGACTTAACCCTTTCAGGGTTTCCGACGTACTAGTACAGCTTACAGGGTTATTGACGTATTTGAACGCCTAAATTCTAGCGCCTTCAAATCTAGTGAGAAAAAGCTGGTAGGTTTACATATGAAAGAATGGGTCTGTGTGGTCAGTGTGCACAGTATAAAAAAAAAATCCTGCATCTCACTGCATAATGAGAAAAAAAAGTGTTTTTCGTTTAAAACAGCAACTTTGCAGTGGATTTTCATATGGTATTTATGGTTGTATTCTAGTTTTCCCATTCTCATTTTATAGAATGGAAGACATATTACAGAAATTGAGATGATTTTGATTGGTTTCATAATGAAAAGTACCTTGAAATTGAACTCAAAGTAGCAGAAATGTTCAATTTTTACCAAATTTCAAAAGTAAACAAATCATGCCAAGCGTCCAATACACGTCAACGGGTGAGTCTGATATTCTTTCACAAGTGCACTGATATTATTTATACCGTTTCTACACCATTTCTACACTAATGCAGTAGTCTGCATAACCTTAAATCTTCTATTTTTTGTTAGAATAAAAATTCAAAGTGGAAAGCAAAAGAGATGTAAGAGGGGCCTGGGGACATGACTAATGAACAGAGAAAATGTTATTTTAGTGCCAGGAATGTCTGTCTTGCTTATTCTGGACTCTATTGGGAAATTGGCGTCTTCTGAAATTTGTGTGAAATTGGCAAAATTGCCAATTTCTGACCACTTTATTGGATACTCGAAATTGGTAAATGGGTGGTTTCTTGTACTCATTCGATAGACAAAAATGGAGTTCTAGCAAAATAGATAAGATTTTTGTCGACTAATACACTGAAATTGGCCAAAAACAGAGCTCAAAGTGGGCGACATCACCGATGTGTCAACATCGTCGAGAGTGCTAACTTTGCGAGAGCATAATTTCCCAAGTTTTCTATCAAATTTCATACTTTTTGTGTCATTATGATCGGGAAAAAATTCTTTGTCATTTCATGAGTTTTTTTTTTTTTTTTTTTTTTTTTTTTTTTTTTTGAAAAAAAATTTTGACCCTGAGAATGAGTTTAAGAGGGTCTGTCGACACTGAATGGGCTAATATCCATTTTTATGTAACAGTTCAAGAGATTTCCGACATACAACGCCACCCCACCCCCCTTCCCGATACTTCTATCAAATCGGAACAATTTAAAACCCTGAATATGACATTCTGCAAGCATGTTCCTACTTTTTGAATTAAACCACATCTCAGTTATGGCAAATACATCAATGTTACCTGCACTAGCAACTAATCTCAACTCCTCCATCTTATTCCTAGCACTATGGCTATTAGCATAACATACATTGAAAGACCCTCCTTTCTCTTTATCCTTCCTGCTCATTTGTGTTTTTCTACTAAACCTATTACTGTCCTTGTCACCTAGTGCCACTGGCTTTCCAATATCTACCTCGTTCTGCCTATTACTAGTTACCCTAGAACTCATAATATTACTACATTGGTACTTCACTGTTTTCCCACCAAAACACATAATACTAACTATTCCTAATTTAAAGCCCTAACAGCTCCCTCCACTGCAGTTGCCAGTGCCCCCACTCCAGACCTAGATAAGTGAACCCCATCCCAGGCATACATGTCATTTCTGCCATAGAAGAGGTCCCAGTTGTCAATGAATGTTACCGCATTTTCCTTACAGTATTTGTCTAACCAGCAGTTGACACCAATTGCCCTGGACAGCCATTCATTTCCAACTCCTTTCCTTTGCAAAATGCCACATATGACAGGTTTCCCACCCTTCTTCCTAATTATTTCTATTGCTGACCTATACCTGCTAATCAGGTCCTCACTCCTACGTCTGCCAACATCGTTGCCTCCCACACCGAGGCAGATAATAGGATTTCTCCCATTACCTTTCATGATGTCGTCCAGACAACTAACAATATCTCCCATCCCTGCCCCAGGAAAACATACCCTCTGCCTCCTCTTCCTGTTCCTAAGACAAAACGCCCTATCCATTAACTTAACCTGACTATCTCCAACTAAAACAATGTTCATACCTTGACTTGTGGAATTCATCGTGGCGTTCTCGATGGTCTTCATTGGGGTTTCTGGGGATGTTTCACTCACATCTGCCAATGCTTCCTTGGTGCTTGTTGTGACGTTCCCAGTAGACAACCCACATTCATCAGGTAGCACCGAAAATGGGTTGGAAGTTTCCACAGTAGTCTTCTGGTTCTTCATTGTTTCTGCCTCTCCATCAGTCTTCTTGATCCTCAACTTGGTTCCATGTTGTGCAGCCACTGACCAGGTTCCTCTCTTAATGTGAGGACTCACAACAGGATTACTACAAATCCTCTTGTTCTCCATTAGTCGCCGTATCTCCAGCTTAGCAGCCCTAAGCTCCTCTTTTAGCTGCTGGTAGAGTAGCTCAAGAGAGGACATCCTGGTTCAGATTCACAGAGAGCACACAAACAGGTCTTCACAGAGCTAAGTACAAGTCACCACTGAGCTAAGTGCACGTCACCACTGAGCTAAGTACACGTCATCACTGAGCTAAGTACACGTCGCCACTCACTTGTTAGACGAAGAATGAGGAGAGACATGTCTGAAATGTGTAAGTGGAAGATGGTTATTAATAAAGGGGGTATAAATAAGGTCTCGAGGATCTCTCTCCAAGAGAGAACCCGCAGTAATGGATTCAAATTGGACAAGTTTAGATTTAGAAAGGATATGGGAAAGTATTGGTTTGGAAATAGGGTAGTTGATGAGTTGAACACTTTACCTAGTTGGGCTATTGAGGCTAAAACCTTGGGTAGTTTCAAATTTAGGTTGGATAAATACATGAGTGGGAAGGGTTTGATTTGAGTGGGACTTGCATATGAGAATGGATAGTTTATTTTTTTTTTTTTAAGAACATAAGAATATAAGAAAGGGGGATCACTGCAGCAGACCTGTTGGCCCATACTGGGCAGGTCCTTTACAAGCCATCCCACTAACAAAACATTTGCCCAACCTAATTTTCAATGCTACCCAAGAAATAAGCTCTGATAACTCTATCCACTCATTTGCAAGTCCCACTCAAATCCAACCCCTCTCACTCATATTTATCCAACCTAAATTTGAAACTACCCAAAGTCCTAGCCTCAATAACTCAACTAGGTAGACTGTTCCACTCATCAACTACCCTATTTCCAAACCAATACTTTCCCATGCCCTTTCTAAATCTAAACTTGTCTAATTTAAATCCATTACTGCGGGTTCTCTCTTGTAGAGATATCCTCAAGACCTTATTGATGTCCCCTTTAATAATACCCATCTTTCACTTATACACTTTGATCATGTCTCCCCTCATTCTTTGTCTAACAAGTGAATGTAATTTAAGACTCTTCAATCTTTCTTCATAAGGAAGATTTCTAATGCTATGTATTAATTTAGTCATTCTATGCTGAATGTTTTCTAACAAATTTATGTCCATTCTGTAATATGGAGACCAGAACTGAGCTGCATAATCTAGGTGAGGCCTTACTAATGATGTATAAAGCTGCAGTATAACCTCTGGACTTCTGTTGCTTACACTTTTTGATATAAATCCCAATACAGTGGAACCTCAAAAATCAAACTTAATCCGTTCCAGGAGCTAGTTCTAAATTCGAAAAGTCTGAAATTCGAAGCAATATTTCCCATAAGAAATAATGGAAATACAATTAATCCGTTCCAGAAACCCAAAAATATTCACACAAAAAATACATTTTATAGAGATTAATTAGTTTTACATACAACAAATACTATAGTTTTTAACCCTTTCAGGGTCCGTCCCGTAGATCTACGGCTTTACATTCAGGGTCCAAACCGTAGATCTACGCCATGAGCTCAGCTCACTCTGATAAACTGTGAGTGGTACATTTGGGCCTAGATATGAGAGAATACATCTATGTGGTATATGTGCACCACATAAAACAGATCCTGCAGCACACTGTGTATAATGAGAGAAAAAAAAATGAAATCATGATTTTTCGATTAAAACAGCAACTTTGCAGTGTTTTTTCGTATGTTTTTTATAGTTGTATTTGCTATTTCTTGGTCTCATTTGATAGAATGGAAGACATATTACAGAAATAGAGATGATTTTGATTGGTTTTAGCACTGGAAATGGCTTGAAACTGAGCTCAAAGTAGCAGAAATGTTAAATTTTTGCCAATATTCAAGAGTAAACAAACGACCTCACACATCTAATACACGTCAGCTGGTGGGTCTAATATACATTCACAAATATGGTGATGATATTTATACAATTATTACAGTATTGCATAACAGTAAATCTTCTATTTTTTGGTGTGAATAAAAATTCATTATGTGAATAAAAAATCAAAATGGAATTTATTTGTAAAGCCTCAAAACATAACTAATGAACAGAGGAAATGTTAGTTTAGTGCCAGGAATGCCTACATTGTTCATTCTGGACCCTATTTTGAAATTGGAATATTTTGAACTTTGTGTTAAATTGGCCAAATTAACAATTTCCGATCACTTTATTTTGTAGTTGAAACAGTTGACTTGGCGATTTCTTGTGCTCAATCGATAGAATAGAAGTAATACTAGTGAAATAGCTAAGAATTTGGTTGATTGGAATAATGTAATTGGTCTAAAATGGGAGTCAAAGTCGGCAAAATCGCCGATTCGTAAATATCGCTGACACATCAAAATTCGCGAGAGCATAATTTCGTCAATTTTCCACCAAATTTCGTACTTTTTGTTTTATTACCTTCACAAAAAGATTTTCTACGATTTCATAAGAAAAAATAACAAATTTTTTTTTTGAAAATTCTTGGACACTGGTGCGTGACTCCAGATTTGGGCCTTGGACCCTGAAAGGGTTAATTATGTATAGTAATACATATAAAAATAACATTTTTACTTACCTTTATTGAAGATTGGTGATGGCATCTGGAAGATAGGGAGGAGGAGAGAGGGAGTTGGGGTTAGTGTTTGGAAGGAGAATCCTCCTCCATGAGGACTTCAGGTAAAGCACTCTCTGGGGTTACTTTCCTTCTCTTTCTTTTAATTCCACTAGGACCAGCTTGAGAGTCGCTGGACCCCTGTCTCACAAAATAACTGTCCACAGTCCTCTGTTTCTGGCACCTCTTTAACTTTTCCCTGAAATGGGACATGGTTCTGTCACTGAACTTGTTGCAAAGATGGCTTGTTTCAGCTTGCTCAGGGTGGTACTTCTGCACAAACATTTGGACATCATTCCACTTGGCACAAATCTCTTAATCTTTGAAGAAGGCACCTCATCCACTCCCTATATTAACACCTTTCGCAACATCAGCTTCCTTGATTTGTTCTTTCTTTGACAGGATAGAACCAATGGTCGACTTGTTTTTCCCATACATCCTGGCAAGCTCAACAAGTCTCACACCACTTTCATACTTCTGTATTATTTCCTTCTTCGCATCTATGATGTTTCTCACTTTCTTTACCACAGGGGTACCACTAGCAAGTTTCTTTGGGCCCATGGCAGCTTATTTCACAGTCCCACAAGCACTAAACACAAGGAAATAATCGTAAAATGCGTGAATGAGAGCGCAGGTTAGTGCTCACTCAAGCATAAACAAAGCTAGACTGCTCACGGTGCCTGTGCGGGGACGCGGACAGAGCGGGCGGCAGACAGGTTCCGTACCCGGCGGTCCGAAAATAGGGGCGCGTTCTATAATAGGGACACAGTTTGTCCGAAAAAATGGTCCTATTTTCGAAACGTTCGATATGTGATATGTTCGATTTTTGAGGTTCCACTGTAATCTATTTGCCTTATTACGTACGCTTAGGCACTGCTGTCTTGGTTTAAGGTTGCTGCTCACCGTAACCCCCAAGTCCTTTTTGCAGTCTGTATGGCTAAGTTCTACATTATTTAACTTGTAAGTGCTAGGGTTATGGACACTCCTGAGCTTCAGAACCTTGCATTTATCTACATTGAACTGCATTTGCCACTTTTCTGACCAAGAATAGAGATTGTCTAAATCCTCCTGAAGTTCCCTAACATCTACGTTTGAATCAGTTATCCTACCTATCTTTGTGTCATCAGCGAATTTGCTCATATCACTAGTAATACCCTCATCAACGTCATTGATATATATTATAAACAACAACGGGCCTAAGACTGATCCCTGTGGTACGCCACTTGTTACAGATCCCAACTCGGATTTAACCCCATTTGTGGACACACACTGCTTCCTGTCTGTGAGCCACGACCCGATCCATGAGAGCACTTTAACAATCTTTGGTGCGGAACTCTATTAAAAGCCTTATTAAAATCTAAGTAAATAGTATCAAATTCTTTAACGTGATCAACAGCCTCAAAAGCTTTACTGAAGAAAGTTAATAAATTAGTTAGACAAAAACGGCCTCTCGTGAATCCATGCTGAGTATCATTAATCAGATTATGCTTATCAAGATGGCTTCTTATAATCTCATCTATAATTGACTCTAGGAATTTGCCTACAATTGAGGTCAGGCTTATTGGGTGGTAATTTGACTGCCCAATAAGCTTATTTCTTGGGTGGCATTGAAAATTGGGTTGGGCAAATGTTTTGTTAGTGGGATGGATTGTGAGGTAAGACACATTAAGCAACAGTTAGGTATCTTTATTTCGAAACGTTTCGCCTACACAGTAGGCTTCTTCAGTCGAGTACAGAAAAGTTGA
Source organism: Cherax quadricarinatus (assembly GCF_038502225.1). Classification (NCBI taxonomy): domain Eukaryota; kingdom Metazoa; phylum Arthropoda; class Malacostraca; order Decapoda; family Parastacidae; genus Cherax; species Cherax quadricarinatus. Next base: position 5,679,818 of record NC_091312.1, on the reverse strand, counting down.
TAGAAGCAGAAGATACTTGAAGATGATGTAATCAGTCCATCACCCTGAAAGTAATGAATTCAAATTAGACGAGTTTAGATTTAGAAAGGATATAGGAAAGTACAGTGGACCCCCACATACCGTTGGCCTTACATAACGTTAAATCCGCATACCGATACATTTTATCGCTAAGATTTTGCCTCGCATACCGCTAAAAAACCCGCTCAACGCTGTTCGTCCGAGACGCGTCTAATGTGCGGCCTTAGCCAGCCTCACATATTCCGCCGGTGGCATTGTTTACCAGCCAGTCTCCGCGGTAACATCCAAGCATACAATCGGAACATTTCGTATTATTACAGTGTTTTTGGTGATTTTATCTGCAAAATAAGTGACCATGGGCCCCAAGAAAGCTTCTAGTGCCAACCCTACAGGAATAAGGGTGAGAATTACTATAGAGATGAAGAAAGAGATCATTGATAAGTATGAAAGTGGAGTGCATGTCTCCGAGCTGGCCAGGTTGTATAATAAACCCCAATCAACCATCGCTACTATTGTGGGCAACAAAAAGGAAGGCAATCAAGGAAGCTGTTCTTGCCAAAGGTTCAACTGTGTTTTCGAAACAGAGATCGCAAGTGATGGAAGATGTTGAGAGACTCTTATTGGTGTGGATAAATGAAAAACAGATAGCAGGAGATAGCATCTCTCAAGTGATCATAAGTGAAAAGGCTAGGAAGTTGCATCAGGATTTAATTAAAAAAATGCCTGCAACTAGTGATGATATGAGTGAATTTAAGGCCAGCAAAGGTTGGTTTGAGAGATTTAAGAAGCGTAGTGGCATACATAGTGTGATAAGGCATGGTGAGGCTGTCAGTTCGGACCACAAAGCAGCTGAAAAATATGTGCAGGAATTCAAGGAGTACATAGACAGTGAAGGACTGAAACCTGAACAAGTGTTTAATTGTGATGAAACAGGCCTGTTTTGGAAGAAAATGCCAAGCAGGACCTACATTACTCAGGAGGAAAAGACACTCCCAGGACATAAGCCTATGAAAGACAGGCTTACCCTGTTGATGTGTTCCAATGCTAGTGGTGATTACAAAGTGAAGCCTTTATTAGTGTATCACTCAGAAACTCCCAGAGTGTTCAGGCAAAAGAATATCCTCAAGGCTAATTTGTGTGTGCTGTGGAGGGCAAACAGTAAGGCATGGGTCACTAGGGACTTTTTCTATGACTGGTTACACCATGCATTTGCCCCCAATGTGAAAGATTACCTAACTGAAAGGAAATTAGACCTTAAGTGCCTCCTGGTGTTAGACAATGCCCCTGGTCATCCTACAGACGTGGCAGAGCGACTTTATGGGGACATGAGGTTCATTAAGGTGAAGTTTTTGCCTCCTAATACCACTCCTCTCCTGCAGCCCATGGACCAGCAGGTTATTGCAAACTTCAAAAAACTGTACACAAAAGCTCTGTTTGAAAGGTGCTTTGTAGTGACCTCAGAAACTCAACTGACTCTAAGAGAGTTTTGGAGAGAGCACTTTAATATCCTCAATTGTGTAAACCTTATAGGTAAGGCTTGGGAGGGAGTGACTAAGAGGACCTTGAACTCTGCTTGGAAGAAACTGTGGCTAGAATGTGTAGACCAAAGGGATTTTGAAGGGTTTGAGGCTAACCCTAGGAATCCTATGCCAGTTGAGGAATCAATTGTGGCATTGGGGAAGTCCTTGGGGTTGGAGGTTAGTGGGGATGATGTGGAAGAGTTGGTGGAGGAGGACAATGAAGAACTGACCACTGATGAGCTGCTAGATCAACTTCAACAGCAAGAGGCCAGACCTGAGGAAACTGGTTCGGAGGAGGGGAGAGAGAAATTGAAGAAGTTGCCTACTACAAAGATTAAGGAAATCTGTGCAATGTGGCTGAAAGTGCAAACCTTTATGGATGGAAATCACCCTCACACAGCTATTGCAAGCCGTGCTGGTGACTATTACATTGACAATGTTGTGAAACACTTTAGGGAAGTCATAAAGGAACGAGAGGTACAGACCTCTATGGACAGATATGTTGTGCGACAGAAGTCCTAGTGGCATTAAAAGAAGAAGGGAAGTAACCCCGGAAAAGGACTTGACACCTCAAGTCTTAATGGAAGGGGATTCCCCTTCTAAACACTAAGACTCTCTCCTCCTCCCATCCCATCAATCATCACCAGATCTTCAATAAAGGTAAGTGTCATGTAACTGTGCATGCCTTTTTCAGTTTGTGTGTATTAAAATTAATATTTCATGTGGTAAAAATGTTTTTTTTTTCATACTTTGGGGTGTCTTGCACGGATTAATTTGATTTCCATTATTTCTTATGGGGAAAATTCATTCGCATAACGATAATTTCGCATAACAATGAGCTCTCATGAACGGATTAATATCGTTATGCGGGGGTCCACTGTATTGGTTTGGAAATACGGTAGTTGATTAGTGGAACAGTCTACCTAGTTGGGTTATTGAGGCTGAAACCTTGGGTAGTTTCAAATTTAGGTTGGATAAATACACGAGTGAGAGGTGTTGGATTTGAGTGGGACTTGCATATGAGTGGATAGTTTTTTTTTTTTTAACAAGTCGGCCGTCTCCCACTGAGGCAGGGTGACCCAAAAAAGAAAGAAAATCCCCAAAAAGAAAGTACTTTCATCATTCAACACTTTCACCTCACACATAATCACTGTTTTTGCAGAGGTGCTCAGAACACAACAGTTTAGAAGCATATACTACCTATAAAGATAAAAAGGAAGAGCTTAAGTCTTGGGTGGCATTGAAAATTGGGTTGGGCAAATGTCTTGTTAGTGGGATGGATTGTGAAGGACCTGCCCAGTATAGGCCAGCAGGCCTGCTGCAGTGTTCCTCCTTTCTTATGTTCTTATGTTCTTCAACTCTATTTATCCTTGGTTAAGCCTCATCTAGATTATGCTACACAATTCTGGTCACCGTATTACGGAATGGATATAAATACACTGGAAAACGTATAGAGGAGGATGACAAAGTTGATCCCATGTATCAGAAATCTTCCCTATGAGGATAGACTGAGGACCCTGAATCTGCACTCTCTCGAAAGGCGTAGACTTAGGGGGATATGATCGAAGTGTATAAATGGAAAACAGGAATAAATAAAGGGGATGTAAATAGTATGCTAAAAATATCTAGCCAAGGCAGGACTCGCAGCACTGGTTTGAAGTTGGAAATATTCCAATTCAGGAAGGATATAGGAAAGCAGTAGTTTGGTAATAGAGTTGTGGATGAGTGGAACAAACTCCCCAGTACAGTTATAGTGGCTAAAACATTGTGTAGTTTTAAAATAGGTTTGATAAATACATGAGTGGGTGTGGGTGGGTGTGAGTTGAACCTGGCTAGCTTGTGCTACTAGGTCTGATGTATGTATAATGTTCGCCAAGAATGTAGTCCTGGCACGGGTCTCAATCTTGCGATGACCCGTCTCTGGCTCCCGAGGGAGAAAGGTTTCTACAATGATGCGACGGATGCTGCTCAAGCACTCTTCTGGTCAGTTCACCTGGTGCATCTTGTAAGCGACAACACCATATGTACTCCTAACAGTGGACACTAGTGAGGAGAAGGATACATCGTTATCACGGGCAACAGCTTGTCTGGTTCTTTGACTCCATGGTACACTAGTGTGGCCGCAGTCATCTCTGGGTCCTCTTCGGGAGGGGATATCAGTGCTAGTTGCCTACGGAGTGTCTCAGTAATTTCGCACTCCAGAGGATAGTGTGTTAGGGGGCGCTGGACAACGTGTTGGCAGTACTGGCACGTCTCCTCCTCAGCCTTGTCTACCATCATTTTGGCTGTGGGAAAGCCCAAACGAAGCCGATGGATGGCGGTACTCTGCGCTCTGGACCAGCTTCTATCATATGGAGGGGTTCTCCTTGAGTCTATGCTCGGTACCACTGTTGAGATGTGGTATCACCTAAGACCTCCTCCATAAGTTTCATGGCTCTGGCAGCCATCAGTTTGGTCTGTCATAGGCTGATGGGGACAGTAATCCCAACTTGTGGATAATCTGTGGCTGCCTTGGCTGCATCATCTGCCATCTCATTTCCCCGGATGCCAGCATGGCTGAGGGTCCAGTTCAATGTTGATCTGTTACCCTGAACTTCTAAGGCTGTCATTATGCTCTGGATCGATGTGATGAGGTGAATATTGTCCTGTGGTTGAGAATGGGAGAGGGCATTGATTGCAGAAGTGGAATCAACATGTATGACAGGTCGGAGTCAATGTCGTAGGGCATGTGACAATGCCTGGTGAATCGCCACCAGCTCAGCTTGAAGGATCGTGCAGTGGTCAGAGAGTCGCCAGCCTTGTGTGTGACCATTGTGGTACAGTCCAGGTGCTACTGTCTTCCTGTCAGGATCGATAGAACCATCTGTGAAATTCATTGCATATGTGCCTCCCTCTGCCAGTGCCATGCTTTTCTCAGCATTATTGCTGAGGGTGTCTTGACTGCAGAGACACTTAGAGATGAGTAGTTGCATGATGCAAACATTGGCTGGGTCTGGGTGCCAGGGAGGTGGTGGATGATACCCAGCAACAGGAAGGAACATCAAAACTTCTCAAGGAGTAGTTGTATAGGCAGCAGCTTCTGCCCAGCAGCACAGAACGAATGAATCCAGGAGTAGTCTGTGAAGAGAGTTGGATTTCATGTCATGGTTGTCAGTATCCGTCTCCTTAGCGGGGTACCATGCTGCTGGTGCAGAATCATGGCTACTTTGCATGCCCATACAAAAGTGTTGGTATAACTATACTTTCATACATTCTTCTCTTTGCTTCCATGGATACAGCTCTTTGTCTCCACAAACTCCTCAGTGCACCATTCACCTTTTTCCCCTCATCAGTTCTATGATTCGCCTCATTTTTCATAGATCCATCTGCTGACATGTCCACTTCCAAATATCTGAATACATTCACCTCCTCCATACTCTCTCCCTCCAATCTGATATCCAATCTTTTGTTACCTAATTTTTTTTGTTTTCCTCATCACCTTACTCTGTCCTATATTCACTTTTAATTTCCTTCTTTTACATACCCTACCAAACTCGTCCACCAACCTCTGCAACTTCTCTTCAGAATCTCCCAGAAGCAAAGAGCAACTATAACAATTCCCACTTTGTGTTAGATTCTTTAACTTTTTTCCCCACACCTCTTGCCAACACCCGAGCATTCACTTCTCTTACAACTCCTTCTATAAATATGTATATTGAACAACCATGGTGAACATCACACATCCCTGTCTTTGCCTACAAATTTTCACAAATAAGTCCTGATTATAATTGTGTCTATTAGTCCAAGCAAATTTCATATCCACATTTTTTTTCCAAACATTCATGAGTGTATGGTCCTTAATTTAATTTCCTTCATATCTCCTTGGATAATCTTGAGTTTTCTTTCCACTGGTCTTCTCCATCCTCATCCTCAGAGGCATCAGAATGTGCTAACACCAAAACTTGCTTTAACATAGATTTTTATACTGCTGTATATGTAAAAGATATTAACTGTGAAAGACTGGATATCAAATTGGAGGGAGGAAATATGGGGAAAGTGAATATACTCAGATATTTGGGAGTAGACGTATTGACATATGGATTAGTGAAAGACAAGGTAAACCATGGAATAGATTATGGGGAAAGTTAGGTGGTGTGGAGGCAGTTGAGGAAACCGAAGTTCATATATGCAGGCATATTGGGAAATGTATAGTGGTATCATTGCTTAACTATGAGTATGAGGCATGAACTAGCTGTTGCAGTAAGACGGAGGCTGGAGGCAGAAATATCGAGTTTGAGAGCAGTGTGTGATGTGAGTGTTTTAGATTTTTTGACATCAGCTATCTCCCTGCCTGCACTTCAAAGGATGTATGGTGATGTGATTTAGATCATTTTTATTGCAATATCTGCACTAGTTTGGAAAGATAGCAAGATATAGTATGATATAAAAATTATTTTTGCTTCTTTGGGTCACTGCCTTGGTGAAAAACAGCTGTGTATTAGGATACAATATATGCTATAGTGAAGGATTAGGATACTATACCTTCAATCATGTGATCAATTATAATCTAGTTCTTCAAGTAAAATTAAAAAATAAAGACAATTCATTTATTCATACATTGATTTTTGCAGGTTGGAAAAACCCATTCATATCTCTATCACTCTGCATGCATTTGGGGTGTGGAGACTTACCCATCTCAGGGTGAAAGCATCAAAGGAGTGATGCCTCCTGGTTCTTTTATCACCTGTTCTTCTGATGACACCATACGTGTGTGGAATATTGATCCTGCCATGTCCTCAGATACCTTATACAAGAGAAATATATATAGCAGTGTAAGTAAAGAAAACATACCATGTGTTTTTGTTTTAGTTTTGGATTTGCTCAGTAGTTTAAAGCTGTATGGATTTCTAGTTAGGCATTTTATAGTGTGTACTGTATACAGTAAAACATCTGTAATTGCCACTGCCACACACCACCACACCATTGCTAAGTGAACATGGTTGTAAGTGCTATCAAAAAGCTCCTGGACTGCTGCAAGAAAAACATATAGGCTTAACTAATCACCTTGTTGAAGTTGTCTCCCTTGAAGTACTCTCCTTGGAAGGTTATGTAGTGATCCTAACTTCTCTGCCACTTCTTGAAACATTTTTGGAACTCTTCTTTCATAATGGCATCTAGCACGGCCTGCCATTCTGCTTGAATCTCCTCCAAGTTGTTAAAATGCTGCACCTTGAGTGCCATTTTTATTTTGGGTAAGAAAAAGAAGTTGCAGGGGACTAGATCTGGGGAGTAGGGGTTGGGGGGGGACCTCTGCCATGTTGTTTATGGCCTATAAAACAACCATCTTTCTGGTCTTAAATCAGCAAGTGGATTACAAATTTTGTAGCCTCATGTTCAAATTTTCAGTCAGAATACTTGGGCATGATCCATAAGAAATTCCCAAAGTGTTGTAATGTCCTGGATATTCTGGCAACAATCTTCATGAATAGCCTTCTTTACTTTTTCAATGTTTCCATCTGATACTGACATTGATGAACAACCAGAGCTTTCATCCTCCTCATCTGACATTCATCTTGCTTTGAATTGAGAAGTCCAGTGGCACTGAAATTCTCCTCACTACTTCACAAAGGAGTGTACTGCACAGCATGGTCTATACTGCACCATATTTTACCAAGGAAGCACACACAAATTTGAGTACGGGAAATTTTTGATAGCACCTCGTATATTCAGCATTTGAACTTTATTTTTATATCTATTTCTTACATATAAAATGTTTAAAGTATTAACCAGTTTGATGTTAAACATTTATTATAAAAATATTCATTACTTGCTTGCATTGCTTATGCAATTTGCAGGATTCTGAAATGGTAATTTATTTATGCTTTATGGCTTTTTTATAATTAACTCTCTCACTGTTGTGACACCTGAAAGTAAAAGTGCTGACAGTGTCATGATTTTAAGAAAAAATCTGAAATGGTAGAGAATCTTTTTCTGAAAGTAATGACACCAAAAATATTAAATTTGTTGGAAAACTTAGTGAATTACATGAGCACAAAGTTGGTGGTCTAAGCGCAAGTTACACATTGATAATTTTGCCCATTGTGAGTGCTTATTCAATTATCAGAACTATGCTATAAAGTGCACAGAAGTTGGTAATTTAGCCAGAGTTACATAAAATTCAACAAATTCCAATTTAAAACAGAGTCCAAAATAAACACTAAATGTATTCCACACACTAAAACAACTTAAACTCTGTTGATTAATCGTGTCTCCGGGCCTCTCTCATATTACACTTCCCTCCATTTTTAATCTGTTATTATGCAAAAAATTTACGTTTTACCCTATTTCTTGGATTAATAAAGTATAACTAAAAATGATTGGTCATGATTTAGGGCATTCCAACAATTGAAGCAGATATAGTAGAAACCCATAAAACAGACCTGGGGAAGCATACCCTTTCTCAGGATAATTGTTAAGAATCTCATATTTCTGCTGCTTTGAGGCATATTTCAAATTACTGGTCCTGAAACCAACTATTATTTCATCTTGTGTTCTATCAATGTATGCTATAAGATAGCCAAAACCAAAAGAACCATATGGGAGGGCCCTGCTTATACACCAGGTTAGGTTCCAGGCTACCACTGCAAAGTGAATTGCCCTTTTTTTCTCATTTAAATGCATATAGAGTAGGGGCTCGCTTTATGGCATTCCGCTAATACAAACTTTACAAATCATGACCAAAACTTGCTGTATGGCTCCCCCACCTGACTTTCTAATACGGTCACTGCATCCCACCCAGTTTGTTTACATTCTTCATGTGCTCTGTGACCACAGTGTCTCTCCATTATGTCTGGAAACTTTCCAGAATTTCGAGTATTTTAAAGTTATTTCATGTTTTATATTTTCTTTCTTTCAACACACTGGCCGTATCCCACCGAGGTGGGGTGGCCCAAAAGGAAAAACGAAAGTTTCTCCTTTTACATTTAGTCGCCTCTTACAACACGCATGGCTTACGGAGGAAGAATTCTGTTCCACTTCCCCATGGAGGTAAGAGGAAATAAACAAGAACAGGAACTAGTAAGAAAATAGAAGAAAACCCAGAGGGGTGTGTATATACTATATGCATGTACATGTATGTGTAGTGTGACCTAAGTGTAAGTAGAAGTAGCAAGACATACCTGAAATCTTACATGTTTATGAGACAGACAAAAGACACCAGCAATCCTACCATCATGTAAAACAATTACAGGCTTTCATTTTACACTCACTTGGCAGGACGGTAGTACCTCCCTGAGCGGTTGCTGTCTACCAACCTACTACCTAGGATGTTTTATATTTACTCTGATAATTATACTTACGAGTACCTGTACTGAAATAAACTTACACACAATTCTGGCATGCAGGTACACATTAAAATCACTAAGAGTGTCTTATTAGTCTTGAGGATGCCATATTAATAATGATAATAATAATACACAATCACTCTGAGGCGTATTAAATGTCATTTTTTTTTTTTAACAAGTCAGCCGTCTCCCACTGAGGCAGGGTGACCCAAAATGAAAGAAAATCCCCAAAAAGAAAATACTTTCATCATCATTCAACACTTTCACCTCACTCATACATAATCACTGTTTTTGCAGAGGTGCCCAGAAGACAACAGTTTAGAGGCATATACGTATAAAGATATACACGTATCCCTTCAAACTGCCGATATCCCATACCCTTCCTTTAAAGTGCAGGCACTGTACTTCCCATCTCCAGTACTCAAGTTCAGCTATATAAAAATAACCGGTTTCCCTGAATCTTTCTTCTTTCAACACACCGGCCGTATCCCACCGAGGTGGGGTGGCCCAAAAGGAAAAACGAAAGTTTCTCCTTTTACATTTAGTAATATATACAGGAGAAGAGGTTACTAGCCCCTTGCTCCCGGCATTTTAGTTGCCTCCTACAACACGCATGGCTTACGGAGGAAGAATTCTGTTCCACTTCCCCATGGAGATAAGAGGAAATAAACAAGAATAAGAACTAGAAAGAAAATAGAAGAAAACCCAGAGGGGTGTGTATATATGTGCTTGTACATGTATGTGTAGTGTGACCTAAGTGTAAGTAGAAGTAGCAAGACGTACCTGAAATCTTGCATGTTCATGAGACAGAAAAAAGGACACCAGCAATCCTACCATCATGTAAAACAATTACAGGCTTTCGTTTTACACTCACTTGGCAGGACGGTAGTACCTCCCTGGGCGGTTGCTGTCTACCAACCTACTACCTAGGATGTTTTATATTTACTCTGATAATTATACTTACGAGTACCTGTACTGAAATAAACTTACACACAATTCTGGCATGCAGGTACACATTAAAATCACTAAGAGTGTCTTATTAGTCTTGAGGATGCCATATTAATAATGATAATAATAATACACAATCACTCTGAGGCGTATTAAATGTCATTTTTTTTTTTTAACAAGTCAGCCGTCTCCCACTGAGGCAGGGTGACCCAAAATGAAAGAAAATCCCCAAAAAGAAAATACTTTCATCATCATTCAACACTTTCACCTCACTCATACATAATCACTGTTTTTGCAGAGGTGCCCAGAAGACAACAGTTTAGAGGCATATACGTATAAAGATATACACGTATCCCTTCAAACTGCCGATATCCCATACCCTTCCTTTAAAGTGCAGGCATTGTACTTCTCATATCCAGTACTCAAATCCGGCTATATAAAAATAACCGGTTTCCCTGAATCCCTTCACTAAATATTACTCTGCTCACACCCCAACAGCTCATCAGGTCCCAAATATCATTCGTCTCCATTCACTCCTATCTAACACGCTCATGCATGCTTGCTGGAAGTCCAAGCCCCTCACCCACAAAACCTCCTTTACCCCTCCCTCCAATCTTTTCGAGGACGACCCTTTCTTCCCCTACAGATTTATACACTCTTCGTGTTGTTCTACTTAGATCCATTCTCTCTAAATGACCAAACCACCTCAACAACCCCTCTTCAGCCCTCTGACTAATACTTTTATTAACTCCACACCTTCTCCTAATTTCCACACTCTGAATTCTCAGCATAATATTTACACCACACATTGCCCTTAGACAGGTCATCTCCACCGCCTCCTCGCTGCAGCATTTACAACCTAAGCTTCACACCCATATAACAGTGTTGGAACCACTATACTTTTATACATTCCCTTCTTTGCCTCCATAGATAATGTGTTTTTATCTCCACAAATACGTCAGTGAACCACTCACCTTTTTTCCTTCATCAATTCCATGTTTAACCTCATCCTTCATACATCTATCCGATGAAACGTCAACTCCCAAATATCTGAAAACATTCACTTCTTCCATACTCCTCCTCTCCAATTTGATATCCAGTTTTTCTTTATCTAAATGATTTGATACCCTCATCGCCTTACTCTTTTCTATGTTCAATTTCAACTTTCTACCTTTACACACACTCCCAAACTCGTCCATTAACCTTTGCAACTTTTCTTTAGAATCTCCCATAAGCACAGTATCAGCAGCAAAAAGTAACTGTGTCAGTTCCCATTTTGTATTTGATTCCCCATAATTTAATCCCACCCCTCTCCCCCAACACCCTAGCATTTACTCTTTTACAACCCCATCTATAAATATATTAAACAACCATGGTGACATTACACATCCCTGTCTAAGACCTACTTTTACCGGGAAGCAGTCTCCCTTTCTCCTCCACATGCTAACCCACTTTTCACATCCAACCTTTATTTTACTCCACATAATCCTTGAATTAATACATTTATACTCCCTCTTTTCCTGCCATAGCTTAACCTTTAACATTATTGCTACTCCTTCTTTAGCTCTAACTCTATTTGAAACTCGTGACCTATTCCCATTTACTTCTCTCCACTGAAACTCTCCCACCCCCTTCAGCTTTGTTTCGCTTAAAGCCAGGACATCCAGCTTCTCATTCATAACATCCACAATCATCTCTTTCTTATCATTCACACAACATCCATGCACATTCAGACATCTCACTTTGACAATTTTCTTCTTAATTTTAGTAATCTGTACAGGAAAAGGGGTTACTAGCCCTTTGTTCCCGGCATTTTAGTTGACTTTTACAACATGCATGGCTTACGGAGGAAAGATTCTTATTCCACTTCCCCATGAATATAAAAGGAAAAGTAATAACAAGAACTGTTAAGATAAAATCAAAGAAAACTCAGATGAGTGTGTATAAACATGTACATGTATGTGTAGTGTGACCTAAGTGTAAGTTGAAGTAGCAAGACGTATCTGTAATATTGTATATTTATGCGACGTTCAAAAGACACCAGCAATCCTACCATCATGTAAAACAATTACAGGCACTCGTTTTACACTCACTTGGCAGGACGGTAGTATCTCCCTGGGTGGCTGCTGTCTGCCAACCTACTACCTATATTTAAATGTCATATATTAAGTTAATATAAACGTCTTGCTACTTCTACTTACACTTAGGTCACACCACACATACATGTACACGTTTATACACACTCATCTGAGTTTTCTTTGTTGTTATCTTAATAGTTCCTGTTCTTATTATTTTTCCTTTTATATCCATGGGGAAGTGGAATAAGAATCTCTCCTCTGTAAGCCATGCGTGTTGTAAAAATCTACTAAAATGCCGGGAACAATGGGCTAGTAACACCTTTTCCTGTACAGATTACTAAAAAAGGAAGGAAATTGTCAAAGTGGGATGTCTGAATGTGCGTGGATGTTGTGCAAATGATAAAAAAGAAGATTATTGTGGATGCTATGAATGAGAAGAAGCTAATGTCCTGGCTTGAAGTGAAACAAAGCTGAAGGGGATGGGAGAGTTTCAGTTGAGAGAAGTAAATGGGAATAGTTCAGGGGTTTCAAATCAAGTTAGAGCTGAAGAAGGAGTAGCAATAGTGTTGAAGGATAAGCTATGGCAGGAAAAGAGGGAGTATAAGTGTATTAACTCAAGGATTATGTGGAGTAAAATGAAGGTTGGATGTGAAAACTTGGTTAGAGTAGGCATATATGCACCTGGTAAAGAGAGAAGTGTAGAGGAGAGAGAGGTTTTGGGAAATGTTGAGTGAGTGTGTGGCGAGTTTTGAACCAAGTGTGAGAGTACTGGTGGTTGGGGATTTCAACGCTAAAGTGGGTAAATTTGGGGTGCCAGGGGTAAATGAACATGGGAAGCCTTTAATTGAGTTGTGTAGAAAGAGGATTGGTAATAAGTAATACATATTTTATGAAAAAGAGGATAAATAAATATACAAGATATGATATAGCATGTAATGAAAGTAGTTTATTAAATTATATATTGGTGGATAAAAGGTTGATGGGTAGGCTTCAGGATGTACATGTTTATAGAGGGGCAACTGATATATCGGATCATTATTTAGTTGTAGCTACAGTTAGAGTAAGAGGTAGATGAGACAAAAGGAAAATGGCAACAAGTAAGAGAGAGGTGAATGTGTATAAACTAATGGAGGAAGAAGTTCGGGTGAGATATAAGCAACTTTGACAGAAAAGTAGGCTAGTGAAAGTATGAGTAGTGGGGGAGAAAGGGTTGAAGAGGGTTGGAATAGTTTTAAAAATGTAGTAATAGAATGTGGGGCAAAAGTTTGTGGCTATAGGAAGGTGGGTGCAGGAGGAAAGAGGAGTGATTAGTGGAATGATGAAGTAAAGGGTGTGATAAAAGAGAAAAAGGTAGCTTATGAGAGGTTTTTGCAAAGCAGAAGTGTTATAAGAACAGCAGAGTATATGGAGAGTAAAAGAAAGGTGAAGAGAGTGGTGAGAGAGTGTAAAAGGAGAGCAGATGATAGAGTAGGAGAGGCACTGTCAAGAAATTTCGATGAAAATAAGAAAAAAATTTGGATTGAGATAAACAAGTTAAGAAAGCCTAGGGAACGAATGGATTTGTCAGTTAAAAACAGAGTAGGGGAGTTAGTAGATGCGGAGGTGGAGGTATTGGGTAGATGGCGGGAATATTTTGAGGAACTTTTAAATGTCGACGAAGAAAGGGAGGCGGTAATTTCATGCACTGGCCAGGGAGGTATCCCTTCTTCTAGGAGTGAAGAAGAGCAGGATGTGAGTGTGGGGGAGGCGTGTGAGGCATTACATAGAATGAAAGGGGGTAAAGCAGCTGGAACTGACGGGATCATGACAGGAATGTTGAAAGGGGGGGGTATTCTTTGTTCAGTAAATGTATAAAAGAGGGGAAGGTACCTAGGGATTGGCAGAGAGCATGTATAATTCCTTTATATAAAGGGAAGGGGGACAAAAGGGATTGTAAAAATTATAGAGGAATAAGTTTACTGAGTGAGCAAGGGGCTAGTAACCCCCTTCTCCTGTATATATTACTAAATGTAAAATAAGAAACTTTCATTTTTCCTTTTCCGGCCGTATCTCACCTTATCTGGTGGGATGCGACCGGTGTGTTGAAAGAAAGAAGTTTACTGACTATACCAGGAAAAGTGTATGGTAGGGTTATTATTGAAAATTAGAGGCAAGGCAGAATGTAGGATTGCGGATGAGCAAGGAGGATTTAGAGTGTGTATGGGATGTGTAGATCAAGTGTTCACATTGAAGCATATATGTGAACAGTATTTAGGTAAAGGTAGGGAAGTTTTCATTGCATTTATGGATTTAGAAAAGGCATTTGATAAGAGTGGATAGGGGAGCAATATGGCAGATGTTGCAAGTATATGGAATTGGTAGTAAGTTACTAAATGCTGTAAAGAGTTTTTATGAGGATAGCGAGGCTCAGGTTAGGGTGTATAGAAGAGAGGGAGACTACTTCCCGGTAAGAGTAGGTCTTAGACAAGGATGTGTAATGTCACCATGGTTGTTTAATATATTTATAGATGGGGTTGTAAAAGAAGTATATGCTAGGGTTTTGGGGAGAGGGATGGGATTAAATTATGGGGAGTCAAATTCAAAATGGGAATTAACACAGTTACTTTTTGCTGATGATATTGTGCTTATGGGAGATTCTAAAGTAAGTTGCACAGGTTAGTGGGAGAGTGTAAAGGTAGAAAGTTGAAAGTGCACATAGGAAAGAGTAAGGTGATGAGGGTATGAAATGATTTAGATAAAATTGGAGAGGAGGAGTATGGAAGAAGTGAATGTTTTCAGATATTTGGGAGCTGACGTGTCAGCAGATGGATTTACGAAGGATGAGGTTAACCATAGAATTGATGAAGGAAAAAAGGTGAATGGTGCATTGAGGTATATGTGGAGACAAAAAACATTATTTATGGAGGCAAAGAAGGGAATGTATGAAAGTATAGTGGTTCCAACTCTCTTATATGGGTGTGAAGTTTGGGCTGTAAATGCTGCAGTGAGGAGGTGGTGGAGATGTCCTGTCTAACGGCAATGTGTGGTGTAAATATTATGCAAAGAATTTGGAGATTGGAAATTAGGAGAAGGTGTGGAGTTAATAAAAGTATTAGTCAGAGGGCTGAAGAGGGATTGTTGAGGTGGTTTGGTCATTTAGAGAGAATGGATCAAAGTAGAACGACATGGAGAGCATATAAATCTGTAGGGAAAGGAAGGCGGGATAGGGGTTGTCCTCAGAAAGTTTGGAGGGAGGGGGTAAGGGAGGTTTTGTGGGCGAGGGGCTTGGATTTCCACCAAGCATGCGTGAGCATGTTAGATAGGAGTGAATGGAGACGAATGGTATTTGTGATCTGATGAGCTGTTGGAGTGTGAGCAGGGTAATATTTAGTGAAGGGATTCAGGGATACCAGTTATTTTTATATAGCCAGACTTGAGTACTGGAAATGGGAAGTACAATGCCTGCACTTTAAAGGAGGGGTTTGGGATATTGGCAGTTTGGAGGGATGTGTTGTATATCTTTATGCATGTATAGTCCCTTAATATAAAGGGAAGTGGGACAAAAGAGATTGTAAAAATTATAGAGGAATAAGTTTACTTAGTATACCAGGAAAAGTGTATGGTAGGGTTATTATTGAAAATTAGTGGCAAGGCAGAATGAAGGATTGCAGATGAGCAAGGAGGTTTTAGAGTGGGTAGGGGATGTGTAGATCAAGTGTTTACATTGAAGCATATATGTGAACAATATTTAGGTAAAGGTAGGGAAGTTTTCATTGCATATATGGATTTAGAAAAGGCATTTGATAAGAGTGGATAGGGGAGCAATGTGGCAGATGTTGCAAGTATATGGAATTGGCAGTAAGTTACTAAAGGCTGTAAAGAGTTTTTATGAGGATAGTGAGGCTCAGGTTAGGGTGTGTAGAAGAGAGAGAGACTACTTCTCGGTAAAAGTAGGTCTTAGACAGGGATGTGTAATGTCACCATGGTTGTTTAATATACACCGACCAACTGGTCGTAAGTCAAAATGGACGTAAGTCGAACCTTTGAAAATTGCCGACGTACTGGGTAGGGCATCGTGTCAAACCTTTCCTATATAAATTACCTACATAGTACTGTAATGTAATGTACAATCATTATTTCATTCTTTTTACCATAATTTACTTCTATTGTTATATTTTAATTATTTATGTACTGTATAGTATAATGTATACATATTAGTGAACTGTATTGTAAATTTTACATCGCATGCAGTATCATGTTACTGTTATCCTGGCCCTAAGCGAAACAAAGCTGAAGGGAGTAGGGGAGTTTCGGTGGGGGGGAAATAAATGGGATTAAATCTGGAGTATCTGAGAGAGTTAGAGCAAAGGAAGGGGTAGCAGTAATGTTGAAGGATCAGTTATGGAAGGAGAAAAGAGAATATGAATGTGTAAATTCAAGAATTATGTGGATTAAAGTAAAGGTTGTATGCGAAAAGTGGGTCATAATAAGCGTGTATGCACCTGGAGAAGAGAGGAATGTAGAGGAGAGAGAGAGATTTTGAGAGATGTGAAGTGAATGTATAGGAGCCTTTGAACCAAGTGAGAGAGTAATTGTGGTAGGGGATCTGAATGCTAAAGTAGGAGAAACTTTTAGAGAAGGTGTGGTAGGTAAGTTTGGGGTGCCAGGTGTAAATGATAATGGGAGCCCTTTGATTGAACTTTGTATAGAAAGGGGTTTAGTTATAGGTAATACATATTTTAAGAAAAAGAGGATAAATAAGTATACAAGATATGATGTAGGGCGAAATGACAGTAGTTTGTTGGATTATGTATTGGTAGATAAAAGACTGTTGAGTAGACTTCAGGATGTACATGTTTATAGAGGGGCCACAGATATATCAGATCACTTTCTAGTTGTAGCTACACTGAGAGTAAAAGGTAGATGGGGTACAAGGAGAATAGAAACATCAGGGAAGAGAGAGGTGAAGGTTTATAAACTAAAAGAGGAGGCAGTTAGGGTAAGATATAAACAACTATTGGAGGATAGATGGGCTAATGAGAGCATAGGCAATGGGGTCAAAGAGGTATGGGGTAGGTTTAAAAATGTAGTGTTAGAGTGTTCAGATGTTTGTGGTTACAGGAAAGTGGGTGCGGGAGGGAAGAGGAGCGATTGGTGGAATGATGATGTAAAGTGAGTAGTAAGGGAGAAAAAGTTAGCATATGAGAAGTTTTTACAAAGTAGAAGTGATGCAAGGAGGGAAGAGTATATGGAGAAAAAGAGAGAGGTTAAGAGAGTGGTGAAGCAATGTAAAAAGAGAGCAAATGAGAGAGTGGGTGAGATGTTATCAACAAATTTTGTTGAAAATAAGAAAAAGGTTTCAGAGTGGGTAAGGGATGTGTAGATCAAGTGTTTACATTGAAGCATATATGTGAACAGTATTTAGATAAAGGTAGGGAAGTTTTTATTGCATTTATGGATTTAGAAAAGGCATGTGATAGAGTGGATAGGGGAGCAATGTGGCAGATGTTCCAAGTATATGGAATAGATGGTAAGTTACTAAATGCTGTAAAGAGTTTTTATGAAGATAGTGAGGCTCAGGTTAGGGCGTGTAGAAGACAGGGAGACTACTTCCTAGTAAAAGTAGGTCTTGGACAGGGATGTGTAATGTCACCATGGTTGTTTAATATATTTATAGATGGGGTTGTAAAAGAAGTAAATGCTAGGGTGTTCGGGAGAGGGGTGGGATTAAATTATGGGGAATCAAATACAAAATGGGAATTGACACAGTTACTTTTTGCTGATGATACTGTACTTATGGGAGATTCTAAAGAAAAATTGCAAAGGTTATTGGATGAGGTTGGGAGTGTGTGTAAAGGTAGAAAGTTAAAAGTGAACGTAGAAAAGAGTAAGGTGATGAGGGTATCAAATGATTTAGATAAAGAAAAATTGGATATCAAATTTGGGGATGAGGCATATGGATGAAGTGAATGTTTTCAGATACTTGGGAGTTGACGTGTCGGCAGATGGATTTATGAAGGATGAGGTTAATCATAGAATTGATGAGGGAAAAAAGGTGAGTGGTGCATTGTGGTATATGTTATCTATGGAAGCAAAGAAGGGAAAGTATGAAAGTATAGTAGTACCAACACTCTTATATGGGTGTGAAGTTTGGGTTGTGAATGCAGCAGCGAGGAGGCGGTTGTTGGCAGTGGAGATGTCCTGTCTAAGGGCAATGTGTGGTGTAAATATTATGCAGAAAATTCGGAGCGTGGAAATTAGGAGGTGTGGAGTTAATAAAAGTATTAGTCAGAGGGCTGAAGAGGGGTCATTGAGGTGGTTTGGTCATTAAAATAATATCAAAGATGGTTGACACAAATGCACTACCATTATAGTATGCTGCTCACTTAGTGACGAATTCGTTTACCGACGTGGTCTTAGGAATGGTACTTCATCGTTAAGTGAGGAGAGGATGTACAGTTTCTCTGGTGGTGTTGTAATAGAGAAAACGTGTTAGTCATATTTATTGTACACTCCTTTTTGCTTGCCCGGCTAAAACAACTCACAATTATGTCAGGTTTGTTTTACTATGTGCTTTGTTTATATGATATGTAGTATGTTTCTTGTATAATTTTCCAAAAAAGTCATAGATGGATTAATGAAAATGTCTATAATAACTTAATAAACGACTTAAAGCATCCTTGAGTGATTATTATTGTTGCGTCTTCAACACTATTGAGATACTCTTAGCTACTCTCTCACCTGGCTTAGTTATGCCAACTTTATAACAATGCCAATTATTGATTTTATTGTACCTACACACCAGTACAGTGTGTAAGTTTATTTAGGTACAGGTACACATAAGTGCAATTATCAATAGTATCTCAGTACTATCACAGCCATAGACATACCCTGGTTACTGAGTTTAATCATTTCTAACTTTGCACTTAAGGTAAGGGAGCCTTATGACTCCTCTTTTTATCACAACTACCCTTAGATGTCATTGTAACACAATATGAGTATATATATACGGTACACAATTACGTTAAAACACTTGAAACTTTGGAAAGTTTTCAGACATAATTGAGAGACGTGGAGCTCATGGAGGATGTAAAAAAACTGAGAGTGGATGGGTGGTGCACGGACACCTTAATAGCAAATCAGGAACCATATGAACAAATTCTTGGGTATACTAATTTAAGATGTCTGTATTAGCGAAGGACTGTAAAGTAGGGCTGTCCTGTACTGGAAAACACTTCAAAGTTGCTATTGTAAACCAAACACAAAGGTATACAGTACTGTTCACACTCACTGGACAGACCCATTCTCCTATGTCTAGCCCAAAATTTACTGCTCACATCATATTTAAGGGTGCTGAGCTTGAAATGTTAGTGAGACTGACATCAATAATATAGATTTAGAAATGAGACAGTGAAAGGGCTAAAAATTATTTCTCTGAATTCTTAAGAAAAAATAAAATAATTTGAGCTGTGTACTATCATACATTTATTTAAAGGCTGATAGTATCTACATCACATCTTATGAGTGTTTTTCTTAAGGACATTTTTACCAAAGGTAATGAAGTCATGCTGTATGTAAAATGGGAACACTACATAGAAACTGAATTTTATTTAATTTAACATTTTCTTTTACACAGGCTTATCAAATATAAAGTAAATACACAGTATTGGTTGCTTGTAGAAGGGGAAGGTGACAGAAAAGTGAGGTTGAGATAAAGGATCATGCACATAAAGATAAAGATAGGTTAAGTGATGATACAGTATACATGGTGAGGTAACTGGGAACAGCCATGGGGGTGGGGGTAATGGGGAAGGGGGGGAGGATGTTCTAAAGCCCTCCCAAGAGGCAAAATCTTTTTACTTTTCAAATAATGAATAATTTTCATTGTATTATATTGGCCAGTGACCACAAAAGCATGATAGGTTAACCCTTTCAGGGTCCAGACCCCCAATTTGAAACTTTTTGAAATGGTAGAGAATATTTCTCTGAAGGTAATAAAACAAAAAGTACCAAATTTGATGGAAAATTGACGAAATTACGCTATTGCAAATTTTGCTGCCCTGTAAGATCTTATGTTAGTATTACCTAGCCTTGAATGGTCCGTCAAGATGATAGGAATGCAGGTCTTTCACGACTGCAGAGATGAGGGATAGCTGCCTGGGTGTAGCTACAATAAGGTACGTAGATCATGGGTGAGGTCTCTTAACCTGGTTAGGTTCCTCTCCTTCAAACTGTCTCTGTAGTTGCCAGATGACCCTAGCTGGCAGACCAAGCTAGAAAGAGGCAAAAGTTAACCACTGCTCAATAAATCACTCCATGATAAGTGTAAGGTATTTAAAAGAACGGTGAGGATTTAAAGACGAAGATTTTTAAACATGAACGTCAAGGCAGATGAACTAAGTCTCAAGATTAGATAAAAGTGAAGCTTTTAACTAATATATCAAATAAAACAAGAGCAGAGGCATTTTACTTAAAGATGTGTTGGGAGCTGCAAGTCAAGTGATTATCAATTTGGTCGGAGTCCCACACATCACTTTTCAGTGTGGAGAAAGGGGGAATGGATAGCAGGAGGTAGACACTGACTCACAAAATGGTAATGACACGATTGCAAACAAACCATACCATGGGCGGGATTTGAACCCGCGGTCAGAGAGTCTCAAAACTCCAGACCGTCGTGTTAGCCACTGGACCAGCTAGCCACAATAAGATTCGTCCAACTAGGTATATTTCTACACCATAGGAAGGTTAGCATAGGCACCACTGTGACCACAAATGCAAGTTTTTACAGACGAATCTCCAGCTAGCGTGGCCATGACGAACTCTAGCTCAAGTCCCCTCACTGCTGTCAACATGACTCACGAAATCGTAATGACCGCGGGTTCAAATCCCGCCCGTGGTATGGCTAGACACTGTCCCTACTTTAACAAGCAGACTGCCAATCAAACTATCGTCATCATATATTCGCTCGCTACTCCTATCTGTTGAACTTTTCCATCACACTCCCCCATACCAAGACTTACAGTCAAGGAATACACCTACCATCCGACCTACGACCAAGCTTGGTTCCGACCAGCCGGTCGTAAGTCAAAATGGACGTAAGTCAAACTTTACTACTGAATATCAACATCACATTTTTGTAATGACTTTATTTTATTGTTTTATTTTGGTATTTCATTTTTTACTTTACTTTTTATGCTGTTAGTACTGTATTTTATACTGTAAGGTTTAGGATAAACACTCTGCACAACACAAACAGTTACTTATTTCCCAGAAATTTGGCATATAAAACATGGTTGTAAGTTGAGTAGTCGTATGTCGAGCAGTCATATGTCGAGCAAGTTGTAAGTCGGATGGTAGGTGCACTGTTGCTACCTTCTTATTGCCATCTCTATCACTATTGCGTCACTTTTTCCACCACTGCTGCACATCCCTTCCCCTTGACTACTACAGCAGTACTATTCCTCCTGTCCCCACCCCCTCATATATATTCTGGCTCACTTTCCTTGGAGCTTGTATGTGTCTAGTTAATAGTCCAAATAGGACTGAAACATCTTCATAAGTTCCAGTCTTCTATGTGCAGGTTACTTGTGTAATATTCCAGTCACAGTATTGTGCCTTTTTATTTTTGTATGCTACAGTATGCTTTAGGCCTTTTGCCAGCCTGCTTTTGTTTTTCCTTAGGAACTCCTCAAAACGTTGTATGTGGATCCAGAGCTGCTATTCATCAAAGATACGGATGTCAGCCCCCAAGGTGGAGACAGAAACGACACATCATATGATTCTCGTAATGGTGTGAGATGCATTAGAGTTAGTCCTGATGGTAAACATCTGGCATCTGGAGATCGAGCAGGAAACATCAGGTTAGGTGGAAAATGTGATTGATGCATGTAACTATAGCTATTTTTTCATCACAAGTTGCTTCTTAATTTTTTGCTGTAAGAGCTAAGTATTGTTGTTTGTATTTGGAGGCTTTGTACATCAGTCGAGATTTGCAGTGTTTTTTCAATTAATAAAGAGTACATTATTTATATATTCATCTTCAACATACACACTTTCTACTTGTGAAATTGTGTATTACTGTAGTTCAGTTCTTTTATGGCTTTTCTCCATGTTTGAGTTTCACTGCTTGGAAAAAGTGAAAAATGGAATGCTCTGACACAGCTGATGCATGATGTGAATCAAATAATAAGTTTATTTCTGACTAATTACATAATGCAGTATTTCCTTCATTCACATTAAAATGTCCACATGAGAATAGCTATTGAGTCACCTCAACCTGTTTGACATCTTCTTTGACTACATCATTTAACTGAAGGAGAGGGTGAGGGAGAGGAATGAGGAGGGGGGGAGAGTAAGTGAGGAGGAAAGTGGAAGAAGCATTATATACCATGTTAGGTTTCTTACATGTTAAATGTCTTTTCTTTGCTTTTCATTTAAATTTTAACACATGCTTCTCTCTTGTCAGAGTACACGAGTTGCAGTTCCTTGACGAACTGTGTAAAATAGAAGCTCATGATGCAGAAGTGTTAAGTTTAGAGTACTCCCGTCCTGATACTGGTCACAGGTTTCTGGCCTCTGCATCTCGTGATAGACTGATTCATGTGTTTGCTGTAGACCAGGTGAGAATTGTGCATGTGTTCTGTATTGAAGGAATTTTATATTTTTTATTAAAAATGCATAGCATACAATATTGCTTCTTGACAATATTAATAAAGACTTTAAAAAAGGAGCAGCTGTAACATTTGGTGAAAAGTTATAACTTGTTGAAATGCTTTTGGATGGGTTTCCCATTAATAATAGTAACAACTTCAGAAGAAATGAAACAGTTGGGAGAATGAGTGTGTAAGAATAATAAAGGAATAATGCTTTAGTATATTTAGTAAAGTTCATGGAAGAATTAATATTAGGAGTGATGGGAAACTCAGAAAATATGATTGCAGTACAGTAGAACAGTGTATTTAGAAAGAAAAGCATTTGCAGAGCAGGTTTGTATTGAAGCACATAAGCTGTTTGCTGCACTTATGCATTTTGGAAAAGATTTTCATGAGGTGGATAGAAGAGCAACATGGTTTTGGTTGCAGTTTTGTGAAACAGATAATAAGTTGTTGAAAGTTGTAGGAGTCTCGATGAGGAGAGTGAGGCTCAGGCATTGGAGAGGAGGAGAATATTTTACAGTAAAAGTGGTTGGTTTTGAAGAAGTAATTTTGAGTATACCTTTTTACCTGTTGTTATTGTTACACAGTGAGTCCACATACTGGGTCTTCTAAACTTCTAAACTGCCATATCTGAGTGCCTCTGCAAAAAGTGATTTTGTGTGAGTGAGGTGAAAGGGTTGAATGATGATGAAAGTATTTTTTTGAAGGGGATTTTCTTTCTTTTTGGGTCACCCTGCCTCGGTGGGAGATGGCCGACTTGTTGGGAAAAAAAAAAATGTATACTTGTAACAATGTAATAAGAAGTTATGTCTTTTTTTTTTTTCTACAACAGCATTCTTTTATATATTAAACTTATTAGATTGTTGTAAATATTTAACATTGATAATATTATGTAGTATATTGTACTGATGATAGATTTTATCATTTATAGGATTACAGCTTTGTGCAAACTTTAGATGATCATTCTTCAGCTATAACGTCAGTAAGATTTTATCAAAGCCAGGGTGCTCTACAGATGGTGTCCTGTAGTGCTGACCGATCCATTATCTTTCGTAGTGCCACAGTGGTAAGTCTTCACTCCTATAAACTAATGATTGTTGCAGATAAAATAATATAGCAGCTATAGCTTGCAGTATAGATATACCATTTTGATAGAAGTTATCACTGTTATAGTTTTTAAATTAATGTATAGTAACTGAAAGCCTAATTTTATATATGTATTTCCTGTATGGTATTTTAATTTGGGCAACATCTCCTTTTCATGTTACTATTATATATATATGCCTGAACAGCATTCTTTCTTTTCTTTCCTATAACTGTTTATTTTTTATTTATTATCTCCTGCTTGTAATTACCTATTTGAGTTTACAGGATTGACTTCGATCTCTTGGTTCTGCCTTTTGACTAATGATGTTATATACCCTTATCACATATATTTCTGAACCCCCATATGGAGTCTGCTTCCAGTATGTCATTGCTCACTTTATTTCACTTCTATGGTTTCCCTTGTAATTTCCAACCATGTCCTTTTATTATTACAGATCTGGTAGGAAGGTTTTCTTATCTACACTGTCTGTGCCACTTAATACTTTTTTTTTTTCTCGAGTGAGATATCTGACTATCTTTTCTTTATGAGGATAGACTCCTTTTTTTTTGTGGTGGGAAAGATTATTGCTTTCATCAGTGCTTCGGTCAGCACTGACTGTGTAGGGTGGCCATGACCATGGCTGCAGAGGTAAAATCCTGCTCCAGTGTTTGCCAGGCCTAGAGAGATGTGTACTTCTTGTTTCCTCTTCTCTCCAAGTTGATCTTACCTCTGGAACTATGGCCCATTGGAAAGTTACTCATCATTGGTGTGTGGATAAAGGTAAAACTAAGGGCTCATTTTTTATCATATTTGGCAAGGATCATGAAGGCATCATTGATGTAACACCCTTTTAGTCTTGTGGCTGTTGACAGGCCCTCTGATGAATACTTGCACATACAGTTGCATTATCCAGTAGGCCATTATCACATTTAATGTGCTCATTGCTGGGTAAGGGTATAGAAAGAGTGTTAAGAGAGGCAGCCATTTCTTCAAGGGTCCTCAGTCTGGAGTTTTCTGCTTCTGCCATCCTTTAATCTTATCACCCTAATCAGTTCTGGACATCCAGAGTACAGCATCACTAAGACAGCCCTTATGAAGATAGGATATCAGCATGGCAAAAACACTACCCTTGACAAGAATAAGATTAACTTTTTCCTTGAAATAAACCAATAAAATTTATTACCCTTTAGGCAAATTCATAAGAGAACTCTGGAAAAAATGAGGCTTGTGTCTCAAGAAGTCTCATGGGTGGCTAGAGAGAAGTGGCATGTATTGACAACATAGTCTTTTTACCTACCAATGGCACTTTGGTCAGGACCAAGAGACCCCTCAGTAAGGGGCAACCTCACATGCATGGCGCGCAAGCGAGAAAAAAAATATTGAAAAATTATGGAAACTGAGTTAATCATATAGAAAAATAGCTTAACTCTTTGACAACACAATGGTACAAGAATCAATGTTCTTCGACGTTCCTACAAGGAATTACAGTCATTTATATCGTGTATGGTGACACTGCTGCTATCAGCATGACTGCTCACATCGTGTAAATTTTTTAGGAATTTTTTCCGTTTTTTTGGGGCTATTCCTTGTATTATTCTTTCTAATACAATAATTGACGATTTGGCATTGTATGAGAGTGGGCGGTAGGAATTCCCGCTGTTGAGAGAGGCAGGAGAAAATACTTAAATATAAGCTAATATCAACTCTACGGCTTATTTTTCTATCACAATTGATCTAATGTGAAATAAACACTATAAATAGCATAGAAACTTGTTATATACTCTTGAATGAATTAAATAGGCCATAATATTGGGAGGGTCTACCAGCCATATCGCACATAAAATCTTTTCCCCTCCTTCCTATAATATATTCTTTGGCCTCGAGTAAGAGAAAAATGGAGTTTTAGTGAAGCTAACTGCACTAGAATACTAGTTTCTTAAGAAAAACACTGAAACATAAGCAATTTTCTCAGAAATTTTTTTTTTTCCCTGAGGCAGGTGGCCAGCCTGCATTCCAGGCGAATGTCTCGGAAGTAACTTATTGACTTAGTTTACTCCATAGAGGATTTACTATTGAATTAAATGAAATAATATTCACAGGAATTGTAAAAGAGTGATTGTTCTTAATTTTAATGGTGCACTTTTGGAAATATTCCAAATATTTTGGGATCTGTGTGGGAGCCAAGGGCAGATATTTTGTAACAGTCATACAACTTACAAACTTTATTTTTTTGTCTAATAAAGATAAGATATTTACAGGGAAGTGCACCACTTAAAAACCGTATTAGCATTGTTCTCTCGGTACCAAGTCCCCAAACAACCTTACGTAGTGCCATATAGGCCCTATAACTTGCATTGCCCTAAAAAAAATAAGCAGATCATAGCTAAGAGACATAACGGCCCCTGGCTTACAAACAGCATCCTCAAATCCATTAATAAAAAAAACCTATATGAAAAGCAGTACAGATCTGGGCTAATACCTAGGGACCAGACAAAACGCTACTCATCAATGCTAACCAGCCTGATAAGGTCAGAAAAAACTGTATTATGAAAATAGATTATGTAGCATAAAAGGTGATATGAAAAAGACCTGGAAAACCTTATCTGAAATTCTAGGAACTAAAAAGATATCCAAAAACAGAATAATCAACCTAACAAAACTAGATGAACCCCTCCTCCAACCAACTGATACTGCCAACAAACTTAATGTCTTCTTCTCGGCCATAGGAAAAAATCTAGTGAGCAGAATCCCAAGCTCAAACACTCAACCAAAAGACTACCTCACTGTCAGCTACCCAAATACTCAATTTTTATCACCAGCTAACCCAACTGAAATCTCCCTCATCATCAAAACACTTAAGAACAAGGCAGGAGACCTAAGTAACTTACCATCTTTTATGTATAAAAAAAGCTTCTCATGTACTGTCACCAATTATTGCAATTCTCTTTAACAATTCCATTGAATCCTCCACCTTCCCATCAATTCTCAAAATAGCAAGGGTCACCCTGATCCACAAAGGAGGTGATCCAACTGACCTGAACATCTACAAACTTATATCTAGCTTACCTCTACTTTCTAAAATCTTGAAAAAATTAATTCATAAACAAGTCTTTTCCTACCTAGTCTCCATCAACATACTCAACCCCAGTCAATTTGGATTCAGGCCGAAAAAAAGCACGAGCGATGCTATAATACACTTGCTAGAAATAATATATACGGCACTTGAAAAAAAAACGCCCTCTGGGAATCTTCATCGATCTACGAAAAGCTTTTGATACAGTTGATCGTGACTTACTGCACCTAAAGTTATCTCATTATGGAATAAGAGGGCACTCTCTCAACTACCTAAAGTCATACCTTAGCAACAGCAACCAGTATGTATACACAAATGGAGCTAACTCTACCACACAACTAGCCACTGTTGGTGTCCCACAAGGTAGTGTCCTTGGCCCACTTTTCTTTCTTATTTACATCAATGATCTACCAAATGCATCTAAATTCCTCAAACCCATATTATTTGCAGATGACACTACTTACGTCTTCTCTCACCCAAATCCACTGACACTAACACTACCTGCTGAATTACAGAATATATCTACCTGGATGATGACCAACAAGCTTACTCTTAATATAGACAAAACCTACTTCATACAGTTTGGAAAAAGGGCTTCAAATGTACGACTTAACATAATGATAAATGGATTGACCATTTCTAGACTCATGGAGGGTGAATTTTTGGGACTCCACCTTGACAGCAGTCTCAAATTTCAGACACACATACGGCAAATTTCTAAGAAAGTCTCTAAGACAGTAGTCGTTCTATCGAAGATAAGGCACTGTGTACCGCAATCAGCTCTACTTGTTCTGTACCACTCACTCATTTACTCCTACCTCACCTATGGAGTCTGTGCATGGGCTTTTTTTTTTTTTTTTTTTTTTTTTTTTTTTTTTTTTTTTTTTTTTTTTTTTAACAAGTTGGCCATCTCCCACCAAAAAGAAAGTGCTTTCATCATCAACACTTTCACCTCACTAATACATAATCACTGTTTTTGCAGAGGTTCTCAGAACACAACAGTTTAGAAGCGTACACGTGTAAAGATATACAACATATCCCTCCAAACTGCCAGTATCCCAAACCCCTCCTTTAGAGTGCATGCATTGTACTTCCCATTTCCAGTACTCAAGTCCGGCTATAAAAAAAAAACGGTTTCCCTGAATCCCTTAACTAAATATTACCCTGCTCACACCCCAACAGCTCATCAGGTCCCAAATACCATTCATCTCCATTCACTCCTATCTAACATGCTCACGCATTCTTGCTGGAAGTCCATGCACCTCTCGAACAAAACGTCCTTTACTGCCTCCCTCCAACTTTTTTGAGGACGATCCCTACCCTGCCTTCCTTCCCCTACAGATTTATACACTCGGCATGCCATTCTACTTTGACCAAACCGCCTCAACAACCCCTCTTCAGCCCTCTGAGTAATACTTTTATTAACTTCACACCTTCTCCTAATTTCCATACTCTGAATTCTCTGCATAATATTTACACCACACATTGCCCTTAGACAGGATATCTCCACTGCCTCTAACCGCCTCCTCGGTGCAGCATTTACAACCCAAGCTTCACACCCATGTAAGAGTGTTGTTACCACTACACTTTCATACATTTCCTTCTTTGCCTCCATAGATAATGTTTTTTGTCTACACATATACCTCAATGCATCACTCGACTTTTTTTCCTTCATCAATTCTGTGGTTAACCTCATGCTTCATAAATCCAACCACTGACACGTCAACTCCCAATTATCTAAAAATTCACTTCTTCCATACTACTACTATCCAATTTGATATCCAATTTTTCTTTATCTAACTCTTTTCTATGTTCACTTTCAACTTTCTACCTTTACACACACTCCCAAACTTGTCTACTAACCTTTGCAAGTTTTCTTTAGAATCTCCCATAAGCACAGTGTCATCAGCAAAAAGTAACTGTGTCAATTCCTATTATGTATTTGATTCCCCATAATTTAATCCCACCCCTCTCCTGAACACCCTAGCATTTACTTCTTTTACAACCCCATTTATAAATATATTTAACAACCATGGTGACATACACATCCCTGTCTAAGACCGACTTTTACTGGGAAGTAATCTCCCTGTGCACTACACACCCTAACCTGAGCCTCACTATCCTCATAAAAACTCTTTACAGCATTTAGTAACTTACTACCCATTACATATACTTGCAACATCTGCCACATTCCTCTCCTATCCACTCTATCATATGCCTTTTCTAAATCCATAAATGCAATGAAAACTTCCCTACCTTTATCTAAATACTGTTCACATATATGCTTCAATGTGAACACTTGATCTACACATCCCCTACCCACTCTTAAACCTCCTTGTTCGTCAGCAATCTTACATTCTGTCTTGCCTCTAATTCTTTCAATAATAACCCTTCCATACACTTGTCCTGGTATACTCAGTAAACTACTTCTTTCTTCTTTCAACACACCGGCCATATCCCACTGAGATGAGGTGGCCCAAAAGGAAAAACGAAAGTTTCTCCTTTAACATTTAGTAATATATACAGGAGAAGGGGTTACTAGTCCCTTGCTCCCGGCATTTTAGTTGCCTCTTACAACACGCATGGCTTACAGAGGAAGAATTCTGTTCTACTTCCCCATGGAGATGAGAGGAAATAGACAAGAACAAGAACTGGAAAGAAAATAGAAGAGAACCCAGAGGGCTATGTATAAATATGCTTGTACATGACATGTATGTGTAGTGTGACCTAAGTGTAGGTAGAAGTAGCAAGACATACCTGAAATATTGCATGTGTATGAGACAGAAAAAAGGATACCAGCAATCCTACCATCATGTAAAACAATTACAGGCTTTCGTTTTACACTCACTTGGCAGGACAGTAGTACCTCCCTGGGCAGTTGCTGTTTACCAACCTACTACCTACACTCAGTAAACTTATTCCTCTATAATTTTTACAATCTCTTTTATCTCCCTTCTTTTTATATAAAGGAATTATACATGCTCTCTGCCAATCTCTAGGTACCTTCCCTTCTTTCATACATTTATTAAACAAAAATACCAACCACTCCAACATTATATCTCTCCCCTGCTTTTAATGTTTCTGTCATGATCCCATCAGTTCCAACTGCTTTACCCCCTTTCATTCTACGTAATGCCTCGAACACCTCCCCCACACTCACATCCTGCTCTTCTCTCCTAAAAGATGGTATACTTCCCTGGCCATTACATGAAATTACCGCCTCCCTTTCTTCGTCGACATTTAAAAGTTCCCCAAAATATTTCCGCCATCTACTCATTACCTTCATCTCCCCATCTACTAACTCCCCTACTCTGTGTTAACTGACAAATCCATTCGTTCTCTAGGCTTTCTTAACTTGTTTATCTCACTCCAAATTTTTTTCTCATTTTCAACAAAATTTCTTGAGAGTGCCTCTCCCACTCTCATCTGCTCTCCTTTTACTCTCTCTCACCACTCTCTTCACCTTTCTTTTACTTTGCATATACGTACTCTGCTTTTCTTATAACACTTCTGCTTTGTAAAAACCTCTCATAAGCTACCTTTTTCTCTTTTATCACACCCTTTCCTTCAATCCACCAATCACTCATCGTTCCTTGTGCACCCACCCTCCTATAGCCACAAGCTTCTGCCCCACATTCTGATACTGCATGTTTAAAACTATTCGAACCCTCTTCAACCCACCCACTACTCATAATTGCACCAGTCCACCTTTCTGCCAAGAGTTGCTTATATCTCACCTGAACTTCTTCCCCACATAGTTTATACACTTTCACCTCTCTTTGTTGTTGCCATTTTCTTTTTCTCCCATCTTTCTCTTACTCTAACTGTAGCTACAACTAAATAATGATGTGATATATCAGTTGCCCCTCTATAAACATGTACATCCTGAAGCCTACCCATCAACCTTTTTTTTTTTTTTTTTTTTTTTTACCCAACAAGTCGGCCGTCTCCCACCGAGGCAGGGTGACCCAAAAAAGAAAGAAAATCCCCAAAAAGAAAATACTTTCATCATCATTCAACACTTTCACCTCACTCGCACATTATCACTGTTTTTGCAGAGGTGCTCAGAATACAACAGTCTAGAAGCATACACATAAAGATACACAACATATCCCTCCAAACTGCCAATATCCCAAACCCCTTCTTTAAAGTGCAGGCATTGTACTTCCCATTTCCAGGACTCAAGTCCGACTATATGAAAATAACCGGTTTCCCTGAATCCCTTCACTAAATATTACCCTGCTCACACTCCAACAGATCGTCAGGTCCCAAGTACCATTCGTCTCCATTCACTCCTATCTAACGCGCTCACGCACACTTGCTGGAAGTCCAAGCCCCTTACCCACAAAACCTCCTTTACCCCCTCTCTCCAACCCTTTCGAGGACGACCCCTACCCCGCCTTCCTTCCCCTATAGATTTATATGCTTTCCATGTCATTCTACTTTGATCCATTCTCTCTAAATGACCAAACCACCTCAACAACCCCTCTTCTGCCCTCTGACTAATACTTTTATTAACTCCACACCTTCTCCTAATTTCCACACTCCGAATTTTCTGCATAATATTTACACCACACATTGCCCTTAAACAGGACATCTCCACTGCCTCCAACCGTCTCCTCGCTGCTGCATTTACCACCCAAGCTTCACACACATATAAGAGTGTTGGTACTACTATACTTTCATACATTCCCTTCTTTGCCTCCATAGATAACGTTTTTTGACTCCACATATACCTCAACGCACCACTCACCTTTTTTCCCTCATCAATTCTATGATTAACCTCATCCTTCATAAATCCATCCGCCGACACGTCAACTCCCAAGTATCTGAAAACATTCACTTCTTCCATACTCCTCCTCCCCAATTTGATATCCAATTTTTCTTTATCTAAATTTGACACCCTCATCACCTTACTCTTTTCTATGTTCACTTTCAACTTTCTACCTTTACACACATTCCCAAACTCATCCACTAACCTTTGCAATTTTTCTTTAGAATCTCCCATAAGCACAGTATCATCAGCAAAAAGTAACTGTGTCAATTCCCATTTTGAATTTGATTCCCCATAATTTAATCCCACCCCTCTCCCAAATACCTTAGCATTTACTTCCTTTACAACCCCATCTATAAATATATTAAACAACCATGGTGACATTACACATCCCTGTCTAAGACCTACTTTTACCGGGAAGTAGTCTCCCTCTCTTCTACACACCCTAACCTGAGCCTCACTATCCTCATAAAAACTCTTTACAGCATTTAATAACTTACCACCTATTCCATATACTTGCAACATCTGCCACATTGCTCCTCTATCCACTCTATCATATGCCTTTTCTAAATCCATAAATGCAATAAAAACTTCCCTATCTTTATCTAAATACTGTTCACATATATGCTTCAATGTAAACACCTGATCTACACATCCCCTACCCACTCTAAAACCTCCTTGCTCATCCGCAATGCTACATTCTGTCTTACCTCTAATTCTTTCAATTATAACTCTACCGTACACTTTTCCTGGTATACTCAGTAAGCTTATTCCTCTATAATTTTTACAGTCTCTTTTGTCCCCTTTCCCTTTATATAAAGGGACTATACATGCTCTCTGCCAATCCCTAGGTACCTTCCCCTCTTTCATACATTTATTAAACAAAAGTACCAACCACTCCAACACTATATCCCCCCCTGCTTTTAACATTTCTGTCATGATCCCATCAGTTCCAGCTGCTTTACCCCCTTTCATTTTACGTAATGCCTCACGTACCTCCCCCACACTTACATTCTGCTCTTCTTCACTCCTAAAAGATGGTATACCTCCCTGACCAGTGCATGAAATTACTGCCTCTGTTTCTTCCTTAACATTTAAAAGTTCCTCAAAATATTCTCGCCATCTACCCAATACCTCCATCTCCCCATCTACTAACTCCCCTACTCTGTTTTTAACTGACAAATCCATATTTTCCCTAGGCTTTCTTAACTTGTTTAACTCACTCCAAATTTTTTTCTTATTTTCATTAAAATTTCTTGACAGTGCCTCTCCCACTCTATCATCTGCTCTCCTTTTGCACTCTCTCACCACTCTCTTTACCTTTCTTTTACTCTCCATATACTCTGCTCTTCTTATAACACTTCTGCTTTGTAAAAACCTCTCATAAGCTACCTTTTTCTCTTTTATCACACCCTTTACTTCATCATTCCACCAATCACTCCTCTTTCCTCCTGCCCCCACCCTCCTATAACCACAAACTTCTGCCCCACATTCTAATACTGCATTTTTAAAACTATTCCAACCCTCTTCAACCCCCCCCCCCCCCCCCCCGCCCACTACTCATCTTTGCACTAGCCCACCTTTCTGCCAATAGTCGCTTATATCTCACCCGAACTTTATATATATATATATATATATATATATATATATATTTTTTTTTTTTTTTTTTTAAACAAGTCGGTCGTCTCCCACCGAGGCAGGGTGACCCAAAAAAGAAAGAAAATCCCCAAAAAGAAAATACTTTCATCATCATTCAACACTTTCACCACACTCACACATTATCACTGCTTTTGCAGAGGTGCTCAGAATATAACAGTTTAGAAGCATATACGTATAGAGATACACAACATATCCCTCCAAACTGCCAATATCCCAAACCCCTCCTTTAAAGTGCAGGCATTGTACTTCCCATTTCCAGGACTCAAGTCCGACTATATGAAAATAACCGGTTTCCCTGAATCCCTTCACTAAATATTACCCTGCTCACACTCCAACAGATCGTCAGGTCCCAAGTATCATTCGTCTCCATTCACTCCTATCTAACACGCTCATGCACGCTTGCTGGAAGTCCAAGCCCCTCACCCACAAAACCTCCTTTACCCCCTCTTTCCAACCCTTTCGAGGACGACCCCTACCCCTCTTTCCTTCCCCTATAGATTTATATGCTTTCCATGTCATTCTACTTTGATCCATTCTCTCTAAATGACCAAACCACCTCAACAACCCCTCTTCTGCCCTCTGACTAATGCTTTTATTAACTCCACACCTTCTCCTAATTTCCACACTCCGAATTTTCTGCATAATATTTACACCACACATTGCCCTTAGACAGGACATCTCCACTGCCTCCAACCGTCTCCTCGCTGCTGCATTTACCACCCAAGCTTCACATCCATATAAGAATGTTTGTACTACTATACTTTCATACATTCCCTTCTTTGCCTCCATAGATAACGTTTTTTGACTCCACATATACCTCAACGCACCACTCACCTTTTTTCCCTCATCAATTCTATGATTAACCTCATCCTTCATAAATCCATCCGCCGACACGTCAACTCCCAAGTATCTGAAAACATTCACTTCTTCCATACTCCTCCTCCCCAATTTGATATCCAATTTTTCTTTATCTAAATCATTTGATACCCTCATCACCTTACTCTTTTCTATGTTCACTTTCAACTTTCTACCTTTACACACATTCTCAAACTCATCCACTAACCTTTGCAATTTTTCTTTAGAATCTCCCATAAGCACAGTATCATCAGCAAAAAGTAACTGTGTCAATTCCCATTTTGAATTTGATTCCCCATAATTTAATCCCACCCCTCTCCCGAACTTTTCTTCTTCTTATTCTTTTTAGTAATCTTTACAGGAAAAGGGGTTACTAGCCCATTGTTCCCGGCATTTTAGTTGACTTTTACAACACGCATGGCTTACGGAGGAAAGATTCTTATTCCACTTCCCCATGGATATAAAAGGAAAAGTAATAAGACCAAGAACTATTAAGATAAAATCAAAGAAAACTCAGATGAGTGTGTATAAATAAACGTGTCCATGTATGTGTAGTGTGACCTAAGTGTAAGTAGAATATATATATATATATATATACTTATATATATATATACTTATATATATACTTATATATATACTTATATATATATATATATATATATATATATATATATATACTTACACTTAGGTCACACTACACATACATGTACAAGCACATATATACACACCCCTCTGGGTTTTCTTCTATTTTCTTTCTAGTTCTTATTCTTGTTTATTTCCTCTTATCTCCATGGGGAAGTGGAACAGAATTCTTCCTCCGTAAGCCATGCGTGTTGTAAGAGGCAACTAAAATGCCGGGAGCAAGGGGCTAGTAACCTCTTCTCCTGTATATATTACTAAATGTAAAAGGAGAAACTTTCGTTTTTCCTTTTGGGCCACCCCGCCTCGGTGGGATACGGCCGGTGTGTTGAAAGAAAGAAAGATATATATATTTATAAATATATATTATATATAATGTAGAGAGAGATATGTAGATAGATAATGATTGATATCATTAATTTTGGGAGATGTTAAGTGAGTGTTAAGGAAGTTTTGAACCAAGTGAGAGAGTAATTGTGGTTGGGGACATGAATGCCAAAGTGGGAGAAATGGTTATAGAGGGTATGATAGATAAGTTTAGGTGCCAGGTGTAGATGATGATGGGCCTTTGATTGAACTTTGTATATAAAGAAGTTTGGTAATAGGTAATACATATTTTAAATAACAAAAAAGGCACAATTCCGTGACTGGAACGATACACAAATATTTATTATTTTATTATCACACTGGCCGATTCCCACCAAGGCAGGGTGGCCCGAAAAAGAAAAACTTTCACCATCATTCACTCCATCACTGTCTTGCCAGAAGGGTGCTTTACACTACAGTTTTTAAACTGCAACATTAGCACCCCTCCTTCAGAGTGCATGCACTGTACTTCCCATCTCCAGGACTCAAGTCCGGCCTGCCGGTTTCCCTGAATCCCTTCATAAATGTTACTTTGCTCACACTCCAACAGCACGTCAAGTATTAAAAACCATTTGTCTCCATTCACTCCTATCAAACACGCTCATGCATGCCTGCTGGAAGTCCAAGCCCCTCGTACACAAAACCTCCTTTACCCCCTCCCTCCAACCTTTCCTAGGCCGACCCCTACCCCGCCTTCCTTCCACTACAGACTGATACACTCTTGAAGTCATTCTGTTTCGCTCCATTCTCTCTACATGTCCGAACCACCTCAACAACCCTTCCTCAGCCCTCTGGACAACAGTTTTGGTAATCCCGCACCTCCTCCTAACTTCCAAACTACGAATTCTCTGCATTATATTCACACCACACATTGCCCTCAGACATGACATCTCCACTGCCTCCAGCCTTCTCCTCGCTGCAACATTCATCACCCACGCTTCACACCCATATAAGAGCGTTGGTAAAACTATACTCTCATACATTCCCCTCTTTGCCTCCAAGGACAAAGTTCTTTGTCTCCACAGACTCCTAAGTGCACCACTCACTCTTTTTCCCTCATCAATTCTATGATTCACCTCATCTTTCATAGACCCATCCGCTGACACGTCCACTCCCAAATATCTGAATACGTTCACCTCCTCCATACTCTCTCCCTCCAATCTGATATCCAATCTTTCATCACCTAATCTTTTTGTTATCCTCATAACCTTACTCTTTCCTGTATTCACCTTTAATTTTCTTCTTTTGCACACCCTACCAAATTCATCCACCAATCTCTGCAACTTCTCTTCAGAATCTCCCAAGAGCACAGTGTCATCAGCAAAGAGCAACTGTGACAACTCCCACTTTGTGTGTGATTCTTTATCTTTTAACTCCACGCCTCTTGCCAAGACCCTCGCATTTACTTCTCTTACAACCCCATCTATAAATATATTAAACAACCACGGTGACATCACACATCCTTGTCTAAGGCCTACTTTTACTGGGAAAAAATTTCCCTCTTTCCTACATACTCTAACTTGAGCCTCACTATCCTCGTAAAAGCTCTTCACTGCTTTCAGTAACCTACCTCCTACACCATACACTTGCAACATCTGCCACATTGCCCCCCTATCCACCCTGTCATATGCCTTTTCGAAATCCATAAATGCCACAAAGACCTCTTTAGCCTTATCTAAATACTGTTCACTTATATGTTTCACTGTAAACACCTGGTCCACACACCCCCTACCTTTCCTAAAGCCTCCTTGTTCATCTGCTATCCTATTCTCCGTCTTACTCTTAATTCTTTCAATTATAACTCTACCATACACTTTACCAGGTATACTCAACAGACTTATCCCCCTATAATTTTTGCACTCTCTTTTATCCCCTTTGCCTTCATACAAAGGAACTATGCATGCTCTCTGCCAATCCCTAGGTACCTTACCCTCTTCCATACATTTATTAAATAATTGCACCAACCACTCCAAAACTATATCCCCACCTGCTTTTAACATTTCTATCTTTATCCCATCAATCCCGGCTGCCTTACCCCCTTTCATTTTACCTACTGCCTCCCGAACTTCCCCCACACTCACAACTGGCTCTTCCTCACTCCTACAAGATGTTATTCCTCCTTGCCCTATACACGAAATCACAGCTTCCCTATCTTCATCAACATTTAACAATTCCTCAAAATATTCCCTCCATCTTCCCAATACCTCTAACTCTCCATTTAATAACTCTCCTCTCCTATTTTTAACTGACAAATCCATTTGTTCTATAGGGTTTCTTAACTTGTTAATCTCACTCCAAAACTTTTTCTTATTTTCAACAAAATTTGTTGAAAACATCTCACCCACTCTCTCATTTGCTCTCTTTTTTTACTTTGCTTCACCACTCTCTTAACCTCTCTCTTTTTCTCCATATACTCTTCCCTCCTTGCATCACTTCTACTTTGTAAAAACTTCTCATATGCTAACTTTTTCTCCCTTACTACTCTCTTTACATCATCATTCCACCAATCGCTCCTCTTCCCTCCTGCACTCACTTTCCTGTAACCACAAACTTCTGCTGAACACTCTAACACTACATTTTTAAACCTACCCCGTACCTCTTCGACCCCATTGCCTATGCTCTCATTAGCCCATCTATCCTCCAATAGCTGTTTATATCTTACCCTAACTGCCTCCTCTTTTAGTTTATAAACCTTCACCTCTCTCTTCCCTGATGCTTCTATTCTCCTTGTATCCCATCTACCTTTTACTCTCAGTGTAGCTACAACTAGAAAGTGATCTGATATATCTGTGGCCCCTCTATAAACATGTACATCCTGAAGTCTACTCAACAGTCTTTTATCTACCAATACATAATCCAACAAACTACTGTCATTTCACCCTACATCATATCTTGTATACTTATTTATCCTCTTTTTCTTAAAATATGTATTACCTATAACTAAACCCCTTTCTATACAAAGTTCAATCAAAGGGCTCCCATTATCCTTTACACCTGGCACCCCAAACTTACCCACCACACCCTCTCTAAAAGTTTCTCCTACTTTAGCATTCAGGTTCCCTACCACAATTACTCTCTCACTTGGTTCAAAGGCTCCTATACATTCACTTAACATCTCCCAAAATCTCTCTCTCTCCTCTGCATTCCTCTCTTCTCCAGGTGCATACACGCTTATTATGACCCACTTCTCGCATCCAACCTTTACTTTAATCCACATAATTCTTGAATTTACACATTCATATTCTCTTTTCTCCTTCCATAACTGATCATTTAACCCTTTCAGGGTCCAAGGCCCAAATCTGGAGTCACGCACAAGTGTCCAAGAATTTTAAAAAAAAAAATTTGTTATTTTTTCTTATGAAATCGTAGAGAATCTTTTTGTGAAGGTAATAAAACAAAAAGTACGAAATTTGGTGGAAAATTGACGAAGTTATGCTCTCACGAATTTTGATGTGTCAGCGATATTTACGAATCGGCGATTTTGCCGACTTTGACTCCCATTTTAGGCCAATTACATTATTCCAATCAACCAAATTCTTAGCTATTTCACTAGTATTACTTCTATTCTATCGATTGAGCACAAGAAATCGCCAAGTCAACTGTTTCAACTACAAAATAAAGTGATCGGAAATTGTTAATTTGGCCAATTTAACTCAAAGTTCAAAATATTCCAATTTCAAAATAGGGTCCAGAATGAACAATGTAGGCATTCCTGGCACTAAACTAACATTTCCTCTGTTCATTAGTTATGTTTTGAGGCTTTACAAATAAATTCCATTTTGATTTTTTATTCACATAATGAATTTTTATTCACACCAAAAAATAGAAGATTTACTGTTATGCAATACTGTAATAATTGTATAAATATCATCACCATATTTGTGAATGTATATTAGACCCACCAGCTGACGTGTATTAGACGTGTGAGGTCGTTTGTTTACTCTTGAATATCGGCAAAAATTTAACATTTCCGCTACTTTGAGCTCAGTTTCAAGCCATTTCCAATGCTAAAACCAATCAAAATCATCTCTATTTCTGTAATATGTCTTCCATTCTATCAAATGAGTCTAAGAAATCGCAAATACAACTATAAAAAACATACGAAAAAACACTGCAAAGTTGCTGTTTTAATCGAAAAATCATTTCATTTTTTTTCTCTCATTATACACAGTGTGCTGCAGGATCTGTTTTATGTGGTGCACACATACCACATAGATGTATTCTCTCATATCTAGGCCCAAATGTACCACTCGCAGTTTATCAGAGTGAGCTGAGCTCATGGCGTAGATCTACGGTTTGGACCCTGAACGTAAAGCCGTAGATCTACGGGACGGACCCTGAAAGGGTTAACATTACTGCTACCCCTCCCTTTGCTCTAACTCTCTCAGATACTCCAGATTTAATCCCATTTATTTCCCCTCACTGAAACTCTCCTACCCCCTTCAGCTTTGTTTCGCTTAGGGCCAAGACATCCAACTTCTTTTCATTCATAACATCAGCAATCATCTGTTTCTTGTCATCCGCACTACATCCATGCACATTTAAGCATCCCAGTTTTATAAAGTTTTTCTTCTCTTTTTTAGTAAATGTCTACAGGAGAAGGGGTTACCAGCCCATTGCTCCCGGCATTTTAGTCGCCTCATACGACACGCATGGCTTACGGAGGAAAGATTCTTTTCCACTTCCCCATGGACAATAGAAGAAATGCACAAATAACCCGCACATAAAAGAGAGAAGCTTACGACGACGTTTCGGTCCGACTTGGACCATTGACAAAGTCACACTAACGAGAAGTGGAGCAGGACGGCTATATATAGGCAGGAAGAGGTGGTGGTAGGGGTAGTCGTAGTACAAGAATGGTATATAATACCGACAAGATGAAAGGATGAAATTAAGACACATGCGCAACACCCGGGCATCCCTATCGTAGACGTTTCGCCATCCAGCCAGCCACTGGATGGCGAAACGTCCACAACAAAGACAACCAGACGCCGCACATGTGTCTTAATTTCATCAGTAGTGTAGTAGTAGTAGTAGTAGAAGAGGTAGTAGTAGTGGTAGTGGTAGAAGTGGGAAATAAGGAGGACGAGCCAGTCAAATACAAAAGAAGGGGAGCACTGCAAGAGAGCTAGGTGCCCACTGAGGGAGAGCAAGCGCACGGAGGTGCGTGAAAGAGGAAGTGGTGAAATAAATGAAGAAGGAACAGAAACACGAGACAAAAGAGAGAAAGACAACCCAGAGGAGAAATGGAAAGAGGAAGGGGAAGAGGGAGAAGAAGAAAAAGAAAAAAAAAAAAAGAAAAAATGAGTCAGGTTAAGTCATGGGTGTTCTGAAGTTTGGAGCATTTTACAATGTAGTGGGAAAGGAAGGCATCTACAGAGACGAAGCCAGGGCTAAGGTTCATACAAGGAAAGTTGTGTATTAGAGAGGATTCAACTAGACGGCGACTGTTCGAGTTGGAAGTAGGGAAGACAGTTTTAGCAGAAGACCAGTCAATAAGATGGCTATGATCTCTGACGTGACAGAAAAGAGCATTGTTAGTGTTGGCAAGCCTAACACTATTTTTGTGCTCCCTAAGTCTGTCAGAAAGAGATCGACCAGTTTCTCTGAAGTACATGTATTGAAGAGGACAGGAGGAGCAAGTAATAGACACCAGGAACATCTGTTGAGGGAGGAGAGGTATGAACGAGATTAGTGCGAAGAGTGTTGGTCTGCGGAAGGTAAGCTTAGTGTCTAAGGGATGGAGAGAATTATTGAGATTAGAAAGACCGGAAATGTAGGGAAGGCAGAGGATAGAAGAGTTCCCAGGAGTAGAGAGTTTGGGAGAGAAGAAATTGCATTTAGCACTTGAGAGGGCAGAGTCAATGAAATGGGAAGGGTAACCAAGACGGGAAAACGAATTATGAAGAGTGGAAATTTCTGCTTGAAGGAACTGAGGATCACAGATGCGGAGGGCATGGAGAAAGAGGGAGATAAGAACACTTTTCTTGACAGGGAAGCATGATAGGAAAAGTAGTGAATGTACATGCCACTGTGCATAGGTTTTCGGTAAACGGAAAAGGAAAAACCTGTATCTGAGCGGTGGACATGGACATCGAGGAAAGGAAGCAAGGAATTAGATTCCCATTCAGCTTTAAACTTAATGGAAGGGGCAAGATTATTAAGAGCTGCAAGAAAAGGTTGGAAGAGACTGGAGTAATGAGGCCACAGAACAAAGATGTCATCCACATAGTGGAGCCAGAGTGAAGGTTGCACATCGAGGGTAGGAAGAAGAACAGTCTCGAAGTATTCCATGTAAAGATTAGCAAGGACAGGAGAGAGAGGAGAGCCCATAGCGACACCGAAGGTTTGAGAATAATATTTCCCTTGGAAGGAAAAGGAGTTAGAGTCCACACAGAGGCGGATCAGATCAAGAAAGACATCAATAGGTATAGGGAGATGAAGAAACCCTTCATGGGCCTTCTCTCTAAGGGAATCAAGGACATCATCAAGAGGGACATTGGTGAAGAGGGACTCAACGTCAAGACTAAGCATCTTACAGGTTGGGAGAGAGCGAACCCGTTCAGTGAAGTCTTGAGAGTGATGAAGGTGGGCAGGAGAAAAAGTACCAAGAAAGGGAGTAAGGGTTTTGGCCAGCCAAGAAGCAAGAGAATAAGAGACAGAACCTCTAAAGTCTAGAGGATATGATAGGACGAAGAGGAATATCAGGTTTATGAGTTTTGGGAAGGCCATAGAAATAGGGAAGAGAGGGACAGATGACACGAAACCGTTGAACAAGGTCAAAGTCAGGAGGACAGAGGTTGGAGAGAGTCTTTAGTTTTTGTTGAAAGTTCTCTTGATGCGATCAAGAGGGTTGGAAACGAGAGGAGT
Organism: Cherax quadricarinatus; assembly: GCF_038502225.1. Classification (NCBI taxonomy): domain Eukaryota; kingdom Metazoa; phylum Arthropoda; class Malacostraca; order Decapoda; family Parastacidae; genus Cherax; species Cherax quadricarinatus. The sequence goes on along the minus strand of NC_091312.1, from coordinate 5,637,975 downwards.
GTAGGTACGTGAGTCAGAGAGCAAGACATCAGCTTTACAGAGGTAATCCTCACGATCAAGGATAACTACCGAATTACCTTTGTCAGAAGATAGTTTGACAATGTTAGTGTTGGATTTAAGAGAAGAAAGGGCAAGTTGGTAACGCCGTGGAAGGTGGTGATTCTTAGAAAACAGACTAACAAGAGCAGGAAGGAGAGCGCCACGAAAAGTGGACAAGTCAGGAAGATTACGGGAGCGAGATTGACGAAAGGAATCAAAAGAGCTAATCAGGGAAATATCAGCGCGAGGAGTAGGCGAAGTGGCAAAGGAAAGACCAAAACCAAGAAGTTCAAGCTCATACTGAGAGGGTGAGACAGAAGACAGGTTAGTAACACAGTCAGTGAGGGAGAGTTTAGACCAAGGGCTAGCTGAGATGAGACGTTGAAGTTTATTCTGTTGTTTGGAAGAATGAATTTGTGTGTTCAGGCGAGCAGTGTCAAAGGCAATGGTAGAGAGAAGGTTACAGAGATCCTGTGGTAGAGCCGAAAAGAGAGCACATTGACGTTGACTGAAAGTAAAGAAGGCATCTTCAACCTGTGATTTAGTAGAAAGAATGAGCTGTTGAAGTAGGAGACGGGCATGATCAGGAAAGGGAGTGCCCAGTGGGTTGGTTTTCAGGAAGTGGGAGAAGGAAGGGGGTAGAACTTGTTAAGCAAGACAGTCACGTAGGAAGTGAAGCTGATTCTTCCGACGCTTGGTAGCAAACTTCAGAACACCTGTGACTTAACCTGACTAATTTTTTCTTTTTCTCTCTTTGTTTTTCTTCTTCTCCCTCTTCCCCTTTTCTCTTTTCCTTTCTCCTCTGGGTTGTCTTTCTCTCTTTTGTCTCGTGTTTCTGTTCCTTCTTCATTTATTTCACCACTTCCCCTTTCACGCACCTCTGTGCACTTGCTCTCCCCCAGTGGGCACCTATCTCTCTTGCAGTGCTCCCCTTCCTTTGTATTTGACTGGCTCGTCCTCCTTATTTCCCACTTCTACTACTACTACTACACTACTGATGAAATTAAGACACATATGCGGCGTCTGGTTGTCTTTGTTGTGGACGTTTCGCCATCCAGTGGCTGGCTGGATGGTGAAACGTCTACGATAGGGATGCCCGGGTGTTGCGCATGTGTCTTAATTTCATCCTTTCATCTTGTCGGTATTATATACCATTCTTGTACTACTACTACTACCCCTACCACCACCTCTTCCTGCCTATATATAGCCGTCTTGCTCCACTTCTCGTTAGTGTGACTTTGTCAATGGTCCAAGTCGGACTGAAACGTCGTCATAAGCTTCTCTCTTTTATGTGCGGGTTATTTGTGTATACATATTTTAAGAAAAAAGGGATAAGTATACAAGATATGATATAACATGTAATGACAGTAGTTTGTCAGACTATGTATTGGTAGATGAAAGACTGATAGGTAGACTTCTGGATGTGCATGTTTATAGAGGGGCCACAGATATATCAGATCATTATTTAATTGTAGCTACATTGAAAGTAAAAGATAGATGGGATACAAGGAGAATGGAATCAACAAGTACGAGAGAGGTGAAGGTTTATAAACTAAAGAAGGAGGCAGTTAGGGTAAGATATAAACTACTATTTGAAGAAAGATGAGCTAGTAAGAGTATAGGCAATGAGGCTGAAGAGGTATGGGGTAAATTTAAGAATGTAGTGTTAGTGTGTTCAGCAGAAGTGTGTGGGGAGGTCCAGGAAAGTGGGTGTGGGAGGGAAGAAGAGCGATTGGTGGAGTGAAGTTGTAGAAAGAGTAGTACAAGAACAAAAGTTAGCGTATGAGAGGTTTTTACAAAGTAGAAGGGATACAAGGAGGGAGGAGTATATGGAGAGAAAAAGAGAGGTTAGGAGAGTGGTGAAGGAATGTAAAAGAGTAAATGAGAGAATGGGTGAGATGCTATCAGCAAATTTTGCTTAGAATAAGAAAAAATTTTGGAGTGAGATTAATAAGTTGAGAAAGCCTAGGGAATGAATGGACTTGACAGTAAAAATTTGGAAAGGAGAGCTATTAGATAGAGAGTTGGTGTCAGGAAGTTGGAGGGAATATTTTGAGGAACTGCTAAATGTTGATGAAGATAGGGAAGTTGTTATACCTCCTTTCATTGGGCAGGGAGGTATAACATTTCGTAGGAGTGAGGAAGAGCCAGTTGTGAGTGTGGGGGAGGTGCGTAAGGCAGAGGGTAGAATGAAAGGGGGTAAAGCAGCTGGGATTGATGGGATAAAGACAGAAATATTAAAAGCAGGTGGGGATATACTTTTGGAATGGTTGGTGCTATTAATTAATAAATGTATGGATTAGGGGGAGGTGCCTAGGGGTTGGCAGAGAGCATGCATAGTTCTTTGAGTATAAAGTCAAAGAAAGTGTAAAAAATATTGAGTATACCTGGTAAAGTGTATGGTAGCATTATTATTGAAGAATTGAAGGTAAGATGGAGAGCAGGATTGCAGATGAATAAGGCTTTGGGAAGGGTACGGGGTGTGTATATGTTTCGAAAACACAGTTGAACCTTTGGCAAGAACAGCTTCCTTGATTGCCTTTTTGTTGCCCAAAATAGTAGCGATGGTTGACTGGGGTTTATTATACAACCTGGCCAGCTCGGAGACACGCACTCCACTTTCATACATATCAATGATCTCTTTCTTCATCTCTATAGTAATTCTCACCCTTATTCCTGTAGGGTTGGCACTAGAAGCTTTCTTGGGGCCCATGGTCACTTATTTTGCAGATAAAATCACCAAAAACACTGTAATAATACGAAATGTTCCGATTGTATGCTTGGATGTTACCGCGGAGGCTGGCTGGTAAACAACGCCACCTGCGGAACATGTGAGGCTGGCTAAGGCCGCACATTAGACACGTCTCGGACGAACAGCGTTGAGCGGGTTTTTTAGCGGTATGCGAGGCAAAATCTTAGTGTTAAAATGTATCGGTATGCGGATTTAACGTTATGTAAGGCCAACGGTATGCGGGGGTCCACTGTATATTGTAATACACAGAATAGAGGAAATCAACTCTAATATAAGTTATTTAGGTATGCATACTGGTCATAGAGCCTGTCATAAGTCCGAGTTGTCGGTAAACGAGTATGTCGCTAAGTGAGGAGAGTCTGTATTTGCTTTGTATGAGCTCATGGAATTCATCCCTTGTGTAATACCAAGGAGGCTGGTATATTGTACATTTTTCATGTACAGTAGAGCCCCGGTTTTCGTCTTTAATCCGTTCCAGAAGGTTGGCGGAAAACCAGTTTGTATGAAAACTGAAGTAATATTTCCAAAAAGAAATACAGGTCTCCCTCAACATTCGCATTTTCCACTTTTGAGAGCTTTGAACATTTGCGAATTCCCAGCCTCCCAATCATATTTAAAATATGCCATTACATATATTAGGAATTGTGGAGGTGGCAGAGTTTGTTTGGAGATAGGGCAAGATAGTCCTTCAATATGACACAAATATCAACTCTATGGCTTATTTATCTATCACAATTCACATAATATGACATAATAAACAATATTAATAACACAGAAACATAACATATACTCTAGAATGAATAAAATACGTACATCATTAATCCTTTCAGGGTCCGTGCTGTAGATTTACGGCTTTATGTTGATCGTCCAAACCGTAGATCTACGCCAAAATTCTAGTGGTGTCAAATTTAGCGCAAGATGGCTGGTAGGCCTACATCTGAGAATGGGTTTGGGTGGCCAGTGTGCACACTATAGAAAAAACCTGGACGCCTACGTGGCATTGTGGGAACACCGCCAAAGTAGCTTTGTTCATCATGCCTGGCGGCAAGGAAGCTCTCACTCTCCTGGCGAATTCTGACTCTCCTCTTCACAACTTACAGTTCTAAGACTGATGGAAGTGGATCTGAAGAGGAATTCTATGGTTTTGAACCATATGGTACCATTGTACCATATGGTACAATGGTACCATATGGTACAATGGTACCATGTCATACAATGGTATCTTATGGTACAATGGTATATGGTACAATGTGCCATATAGTACATTGTACCATATGGTACATTATACCATATGGTACATTGTACCATATGGTACATTGTCCCATATGGTACAGGGTACAGGGACCCTAATGGAAATAAGTCTGTCTGACTTTTTTTGGTTTTCCTAGGTTCTCCAAACATATGCTGCTAAGTATGATAATCTATGTAACTTTATTTGTGTATACCTAAATAAACTTACAATGCCACATGTGCTTGAGTAAGTTTATTCAGGTATACACAAATACAGTTACATAGATTATCATACATAGCAGCATATGTATAAAATCCTAGGATAACCCAAAAAAGTCAGGGTGACTTATTTCCATAGGGATCCCTGTATTTGTATCATATGGTGTCCTGTACCACATCATACCCTGCATCATATGGTACCCTGCACCAAATGGTACCCTGCACCATATGGTACTCTGCACCATATGGCACCCTGCACCATATGGTATTATGTATTGTATGGTACCCTATACCATTTAGTACAATGTACCATATGGTACCCTGTAACATATGATACCATGTACCATATGGTCAGTTAGAGATGTTGATGCCACCAGGCACCAGCCAAGACCGAGTGAGTGACGACGCAAGCTAGCTAGTGACTCGGCAGTTTCAAAGACAAAGCGCTTTGTCATCGACCTCAAGGAACATGTCAAGTGGCTGTACATTTGTAAATGTATACTAGTAATGTTCTATTATATAACATTTTTGCATATTTTTGTTGTAAACTATTATTGTAAACTAAATAACAATGAAAATATTAGTGTGTTTATTGTGTTGAATACAACAGTACCATATGGTACTATATGGTACAATAAACCATATGGTATTGTACCATACAGTATGGTGTACCATATGGTACCATTGCACCATATGGTACCATTGCACCATATGGTACCATAAGGTACCATTGCACCATATGGTACCATAAGGTACCATTGCACCATATGGTACCATAAGGCACCATTGCACCATATGGTACCATAAGGTACCATTGCACCATATGGTACCATGGTACCATAAGGTACCATTGCACCATATGGTACCATTGTATCATGGTGCCATTGTACTATATGGTACCCCTGTACCATATTGTGCCATTGCACCCTATGCCACCATTGTACCATATAATACTATATGGACACAATAACTGCACTAATATTTTCATCATTTTGTTTACAATAAACTTGTAAACAAGTTTTGTAAGCAATGTAATGATAAATTAGTGCAGTTATTGTGTTGAATATAATGAGTGTACACTTATACAGTATACATTATATTGATCTCACAGACCACAAATGTTACTAGAAACAGAAAAAAATTAGAAAAGAAAAGAAAACAGTATAAAAAACGTAAAATAAAAAATGCGATTTTGCGGAAGTCGCTGATGTTGCCACCACCCGGTCATTTTGGGTCAACTTCCCACCACTGTATCTCGGTAAGTATTGATCAGTAATTTTTTTTTGTTTTATTACCTTCACAATTTATTTTTTTTTTTCGAAATTTCTTGGCCTTGGGCCATGAAAGGGTTAAGTATGTCACGAGTGTTGCTGTGGTGTTGTTGTTGTTGGGTGTATAAGGGCCACTGAGAGCATAAGCCTTACATAGTGGTGGTGGAGGCAGCAGCAGAGGCAGTAGAGACTAGAGATGGCTGTGTTGTCAGTCACCCTATATAACTCTAACAACATTGGAGGAGTTAGGTTCGTGCTTTCCTTTTTCTATTGATTAATCGCTTAACTCCCTTGCTACACTGTTAATGCTACATTTCGTCACTGGCTGGCACTATAGCCTTTATCGACTCATGCTGCTTTAGTATTGTACATTTATAGAATCACTGAAGAAGGCACATTCTCCCCTCTCTCTTCCTCCTCTACTTTGGTACTCTGCTACGAGTTCTTTCTTGAATTCTATAGTCTTTCTCGCCTTCTTTACCAAAGGGTTGGCACTAGTATGATATTTTACGATGTTTTCATGTTTTTTATGATTGTTCATGATTCAGTAGGTTAAGGAAGCAGTATTGTTAGGCTAAGTAAATGC